>NW_009913296.1:0-298 GCF_000696875.1 Nestor notabilis
AAAATACAAGGCTTCAAGCAAACTGTCTGTTGGTGAGCAAGTACCTTGCCCTGTGTTATGGACCTTAGTGTAAGAAGTTGCTTGACGATTTTTTTTTATAGCGTAAACATGCCTTTGCTAATCTTCTGATCATGATCTACATGGAAGAGATGTTAATCCAGGTTACTGTTTTGGTCTAAACACCAACTTTTTGGTCTAGTAAAACTACAAAGTGTCTCCCATAATGGACAATCAGTTTCATGAATTTTAATGCCTGGCCGCTTCCTTGGTGGGACTGGCTAAACAAGCAGGGGTAGAT
>NW_009913296.1:364-6787 GCF_000696875.1 Nestor notabilis
AACTTATTTTGGAATGACACCTTTTTTGTTACTTCCCTTAACTTATTTTTTCTGTTAAGATGTTTGAATTTTCTCCCAGAAATTTGTTAGAAGCTTTTTATTTAAAAAAGAGGCTTCTGGAGAACTTCGGGAGACTGTTCTTATTTAACTTTTTTTAAGTGACTGATTTGATGCCATTCTCTGCCAAAGTTTAGGTTGGGTTTTTTGGTTGTTTTTTTTTTTTTTTTTTTTTTTTTTTTTTTTTTTTTTTTTTTTTTTTTTTTTTTTTTTTTTTTTTTTTTTGGGTTTTTTTTTTCCAGTTGGCTTTTACTAATACCTGAAACAGTGAGAGATTGTAAGAAATTAAAATGGCCTTCAGTATACTGCTTGTGTATTTTCTACTTCTCCACTTCTGTGTTCCCCTTTCCACCCTAATCCCAGAAGGTCCAGCATGAGACTTCTGATGCAAGTCATGAGAGTCCTGTAACTGAGTTGTGGAAAGGATTTCCCACAAGGTTACAGTGAAATGGGCAGAGCCATCCAAGGATCTCTGCGTGAGCACTTAAAGCAGAAGATGCTTACAACTTTAAAACGTACAGCTTTATTTTTTTTATATATATATTTTTTTAAATCCTAAGATGAAGGAGGTGTTGGGAGATGCTCCCTTTCAGAGAACAGGATACATGGAAGAAGTTGGAGTTCCTAAGCTCTAGCTTTCTTGAGGAAATCTTTGGATTTAGCATGTATAGCGAAGCAAAAATACTCATCTGTTAATTTGGTGTTCTGTATGTTCTGTGCCCTTAAATGTAATTGTTTTGAAAATAAAACTAACCTTGTTACGTGATGTTAAAAAGCAGATGTGTGTGCAATGTTTTAAATTTATTTTTTTTTAAGAAAATGTTTGTATATAATTAAATGGTTTAATGTGCTTTAATTGGCCTAAGGTAAAGAGTAGTCCTAGAATGTAAACATATATAATTAGAATTTCTGATTTCACTGTGAGATCTCTGAACTCTCTTGTTTTGCAAAGTGGTTTGTTCTGTTTACAAAACACTTTCTATTATTTCTTTTATGGTGTTGGTTTAAAGGCATTTGCTTCTCTTCTAATATTGAATTCATGGTATAGTGACATCTGGTGACACTTTGCATTATCAGTTTCACTGTGTAAAGTCAGACACTTTGAGCAAAAATGGTAATGATATGACAATTCTCTGTGTCTATGAATACACGTTTTTAAATGAGGTGGTTATAAAAATAGTTGCTGTGCAAAATGTTAGTAGTCTTCTTCTTCAAGAAGAAAGCAAATTTTCTAATATCACTAGAGCAGTCTCTTCATTCATCTTCTTATTTTTAAAGCACAGTGTCAAAGTGATGCTGCTTTACCTTTATCTCTGATATAATGTTTTTTTAGATATCTGTGAAGTATTTTTGGTTTTTGTTGCTGTTGTATTTTTCTGCAGATTTTATATAAAATACCAGTTAATGAATTGCCTTTTTTTTTTTTTTTTTTTTTTTAAACTATTCAACTAAAATACATTTCAGACCAAAACCAAATGATATCATATAGCATTTGAAACCTGCCTTTTTCCTTGTCCCTTGTGTTTTGGTTTGTTTGTTTTGGTGTTTTTTGTTTTGTTTTTGGGTGGTTGTTTTTTTTTTTTTTTTTTAAATAAGCCAAATGGGCATGTAGATAAGATCGCTATAACGGATCCAGGTCTCTTTTGGTAAAGTGTTATTTAAAGGTCTGTTAAGATCTTACAAGACAATATACTGAAAAAAAATTACTGTAGTAGGAATATAGATTTAGAAGTGTTAATGAGATTAATACAGCTTAAGTATATTGTAAGTTGCTACTGTCCTTAATGACAAGCTTTTTGTCATAGAAACGATGTATGATAAATTAATTTTGGTCTAGTGTATAGAATTATCATATTGCTATAAATCTTTGAAGTAAATCTGATGCAAAAATTTCATAGTTAGCATTGCTGGCCCTGTGTATACTGTTCTTTGTATACTGTATGCATATTATTTTGCCTACTGCATTAGTCTTCAAACTAAAACTCTTATTAGAGAGTATTTGGATACTTCAGACTGTGTTTCTTGCAGTTTACATTCCTTTACCATGGCATTTTGTCCTGTCTGAAAGTATTGTATGGAAATGTTTAAAACTTCTGTACAAAGTTTCAATAAAAATAGAGAAAAAACCAAACAACAACAAAACAGATATTTGTGAAGCTATTTTGGAGAGTGTCCGTAATTGTCATAGCTATTCTTACTTGCAGTAAGCCTTGCATCCCTATATATAAAGATACTTCCTGGTTTTCCCCCTGTTATTAAAAGGCATACCTCTTGAAGTAGGGTGTGCGCAAACCCCCAACAAACTAGATTCTTTAAAACTTCAAGAAGAACTTGGGGAATTCAAAATATGGGTGCAGAGTTTGGCTGTGAAAACCTGAGGCCAGCTCATGCTGTTGAGAAGTGGGACTTGGTTAGGCTGGCAGGGCAAGGTTAGCTGCCTGAAGCACCCTGGAGAGCAGCAGCTTGCAAGCAAGCCAAAATAAGGGTGAACCCTTGTTTAGAGTAGCCTCGCTGGATATTGTGCAAAATTATGATTTATTTTTAATTCTTTCACCCCCTTCCTTCTTTAAATGCCCTGTTCAGTTGCTGTCTAAGCAATCCTTGAGCGGGACAGGCATCTTCTTATTTGGTTGTGGAGTGTCTTTAAATACCTCCAGTTGTGCTTTACTGTCCCTCTGGGACTGCCCCAGCTTGAATGTCTCAGTGTCTGTCTTGTGTTTATTTCTCACTGTGATCTAGAAATTAGTCCTGGTGACTAAGTCCTCAGAGAAGCCTGTGCCAGCAGTGGCGCTCTGAGAATGTGTGTGATGCTGTCTTTTCCCTTGTAGGAAGCAATTATAACTTATGGTAGTCAGTGCTTAGATAGTTGCCTTTGGGGAGGAAGGGTACCTTTTCACTATTTTTATTTTAAAAAGATTAAAACATTGACACAGCTCTGTAAGCAGAGAACATTAGTCTTCCACTTCCTTCTCCCCCTTGTCCCTGTCCCCCATAAGAGCATCTTTGAACCAGTAGCCATGGAAAGCATGGTGTGAATCTTTACTTCTTCATTGTCCAGTGGTGACAGTTCAGCAAAGAGGAGGGCAGGCCAGGTGTTAAATCACCTGTGGAACGGGCATTAAGATGTTCTTTTAGAGGTGGGATGTTGGCAAAAACTATGAGAAGGACCTTAAACCCAGATTTTCAGCTATAGAGGAAATGCTGTGTTCATCAAAGTTCTTGGTATTTTCTTCATTTGCTGCTGTGTGGTAAAATAAAGGAAGCTTTGCTGTTGTTTGTTTGAAGGAATGGGTAAAAAAATGGTTTTGGATAGGGAACTTTGGATTTGGGATGGAAAAATAAGCAGAGTTTTCTGCCTGCAGACTTGGTTTGGATATGTGATTTCCAGGAGGGAATGGGACTTCTGTGTTTTTATTAGTTAGCTGTTAATTAATTGGCTAGTCTATTAGACGATTAGTCAGTGAGGAGCTTTCCATTTCATTGATTTTTAAAAGAGGTTCAAGAACCCTCTTTGTCACCAGCTGCTTCCATTTGTGTTAGTAAAGATTCTCTCAGTCCCCAATTTACTGATGGCTGAGACTTTCATGTTTCTTTGGGTGTGGAGTCCTGGCCCAGGCAAACTGTGGGTGGGTTCAATAAATGCTGCAGCAGCAGTTATTTTGAGGGTTCACTGAAAAAAAACCCAAGGAGATGGTGGTAATGAGTACTCTTTGCCTGCTGGCTCTAAAGTGAATTCTCCCTCCTTGGATGTGGCTGTCCCAGTTTGCCCTGTGCATGTTCTTGTGCCAGGAAAGTGAACAAGCCAGGAGGTTTCAGCTCTCTGCTTTCTGCCTCCGTGTCTAGCAAACACATATAACTAGGTTCTACTTAGTAATTTGCTTTTTTGATGTTGTGGTGGGTTGTTTTTTGGTTTTGTTTTGTTTGTTTGTTTGTTTGGTGGGGTTTTTTTTGTTGTTTTTTGGGGGGGGGTTTGTTTTTTTTGTTTTTTTTTTTTTTTTGTTTTTTGTTTTTTGTTGCATATGCTCATAGACTTACAGGAATAAAGGTGATGATGTGCCTTCATGGTCGTGATGTTTGTAACCCTTGAATTTGTCAGCAACTTTTTAATACTTATCTGAACCTTGAAACTAGTTTTGTAAGTTAGCTTTGAGTATCCTAGTGTATATGCTGTACTATACAAGAGAATTTGAGCAAGAAATTGCGAAGGTTCACTTTCACCTCTCCGCACCAGTTGGTGAAAATGGTGCCACTTCCACCATAAAATGCTGTTCTGGTTTGGAGCCAAAGATAGTTAGTTCTGTGCAAAAGCATGAGGATTTAAAAATTACAGCTGTGGTTCTTGCCACTTCTTGGAAAGTTTTTTTTACTGACCGCGTTCTGCTTTTTCTTAGTCCTGACTCTTTGTTCTTCTGCAGCAGTAAGGATGTGTGTGATGTGTGTGACAGTTACGTGTTAGGAACCAGACCTCTAGTCCTTAGAAGATTTCTCTCATCAAAGGGAGCTCTTCAGTGGCTTAGGTTAATCTGGATTGTGCTAGTGGTACACCCTATGTTTGGAGTGTTGGGACTTGGCTGGGATATATCCTGACATCTGACTGCCACAGTGGGTGCTTTTTAGACAGTTGCAGGTGTTGCTCCAAAGGCTGGACTATTGCTGACACTCCAAGGCTGGAAGCTTCCAACCCGGAGAATGTAAAAATTAACTTTTTGGCCTTTATAACTGGGACTCAAAGTAGTGTTTGTCTCCTGGAAGCCAAGCAGTGCTAAGATTGTCCCCAGCTACAGAGGTGTGTACAAGCTTATTTGAAAAGTGCTGAACATGCCCAAAACAATTTACACTGGAAGAACCTCTGTAGGTTTGGAGCTGCCTCCATGTGGACCATGTTGAACAGCAAGTTATTCCCTGTGGGAAAAGTACCAGGTTGGGTTGTGAGCTCCAGTCATGTTGTGTACCCTTTGCAACACATCAAAGCCCTTCTCCTTAATGACACCACTGCCTTTATCACTGCAGCATCCAGGGAAGCAAATAGTAGCAGGAGCATGACAGTGATTTCATTCATGTTCCTTCCCCAACTTTCAGAGAACCCAGTGAATGGAGGTGCCAGGCAGCCGAAGGGGTGAGGACCTCTGCATTCAGGCAACCTTTTCCAATCAAACACTTGGAGCAAGGGGTTGATGGGCTTCAGTTTACCTTGGAAGTAGCTGCCGTCTCTCTTGGGCCCTTTCTGTCAGTGTCTGTAAGTCTTCCAAGCTGGTGTTAAATATGCGGGTGAATAGAAAAGCTTAAAATAAGTTGATGAGAGAAAATACTAGGGAAGCCATGCACACGACGTGTGGAGATGGAAATAAGGCTGAGTTAAGAGGGGAGAGATTGAAAGAAAGAGCATATTTGAGATATTACCAAGAATTAAAATTCTTATAGTCTTGATAAATTTGATAGTATAGGTGACATTCTTGAGAAGTAAGCTTCCACGCTTAAGTTCCAACTTAATTCTCGTGCTGGGTCATATGCATTATTTGTCATCTACAGTTTGTTTTCATAGGAATTACATCATCTTGAGCATCTTCCTACATGAAATTGCACTGCAAAACTTCTTACCTAGAGGAGGCATAACCAGCTTTCTGAAGAAAGCAGTAAATTGTAAGTCAGCTGTAATCTTGGAAGATGGGGAGGAAGAAAGAGCAAAACTTCTGACCACTGTGATGGCGAAAATCCTCAATATATCTAAAAACACTGTCATGTACAGGATTTCTTCTTTAAACTTGTCTGACAATGCAAATCTTGATTAGCCTTGGCTGTGCAGTTAAGTCTGGGCTTTACATTTTCCTTTCCTTGTGTCAGGGTCTTCTGAAAGTGCGTCTGTGAGGTTGGGCAGCTGCAGTCCAAAGGCTTGAGGAATTGAAGGGAAATTGGAGAAGTCAGAGAAAGTTGCAGGGTATCTTACAACTATCAACTCACTGCTTTGGGGAGAGGAATTGATGACCTCCATTAGCAGTCTGCAACCATGTACCACAATGTGTTCAGGAAGAGGTTTACTACTGAGAAGTACTGAGTTCATGAAAGAAGCTCTGCTTCTGGACTGTGGTTCCAGCTTCTGTATCATAAGATTGGAGAAGGTTTCTTTCCCTCTCACCTTCCCCCTTTCCTGCTCCTGCTGTTATCTTTTTGTTCTTTTCAATGGAATATCTTCTGTGTTTCAGCTTAAACAGAATGTGGAAACCGTAGGAATTGCATGTGTGTGTGCATGAGTTTCAAAGGCCAGGGAGAAAAGAAGGTGTTTGAAAATAACTTCCCCAAGTGTGTTTTGCTGGGGCTTCTCCGCTCCCCCCCCCCCTTTATTTTTTGGGGTTAATGAAAACTGATAAA
>NW_009913296.1:6818-25581 GCF_000696875.1 Nestor notabilis
CCCCCCTTGATTATTTAGGCTTAATGAAACCTGATAAAATGAATTCACATCTGAAAGGCTTGGGGGACACACAACTTACTTATAGTGTCTGATAAGCTTGGCCTTAGGAAGCTTCTGATAAGTAGACTTCAGCTGACCAGGAGTGTTGCATTGAAGTCAATAATAGAATTTATTGTGGTTGAGATGAGGAGGGTAAGTTTCTCAATGGAGTCTTAAGAAAGGTGTTTAATTGATTCTGAAGTTGTGGCCAACTGTTACAATAAATTTTTCTAGTAATAAAACCTTGAAATGGCCCTGAATCATGGAGGATTTGGTTGCCATTTACTTCAGACTTACAAGACACCTTCTAGAGTTCTTTTTAGAAATTATCAAGAATATCAACTCTAAAATAAGTTAAATTCAGCTAAGTTCAGTGTTGAGACTGAGTTAATCTAACTGTAGCTTGGTATTTAGAGGGTACTTGTATTGCTTGATTTTCAGTTCAGTTTCTTTAATAATTTTCTTTGATCTTAAATAATGAGTTTAAATTTTTTTTTCTTAAAAAATTATATTGTGGAATTTAGATTCTTTGAAAAAAGGTTGATTTTGGAACAGAAGAGATACTAGCATTACTTTGACTTTAAAAGTTGCTGCTGCTTCTGCATCCAAGTCCCTGGGCTTCATATTCACATCAGGTGAAGTTGCTAGTTCCTTGGCTTATACCTAGTTAAAAAGCTAATTAAAGATTGTTTTTCAGGATGGGGTGTTATTTTCACTTCAGACTGAGTCAATTTTGTTCTCTCCCCCAAACTTATTTTTAGTGACTTGCCTGTTATAACTTTCTTGCTATTTGCCAAATCTGTTTCTATAATAGTATCATGCCTTTTTGTTTCAATCAGTCTTTGATGGAAATGCAAAACAGTTATCACATTGAGCAGCACCTGGCTTTCTCCCACTTCTTCCTTATTCTATATTGGGAAACCTCTGTTCCTGCCTAGTGCTGCCCTATATCCAGCTTTTCTTAGACTGATCCCTCCCCACTCTTGTCTGTGTCTGAACTTCCAGGCAGGTGTCCAGAGTCCTCACACTTTTGTTGCTCAGTTTCCGGGCATCCTGATTGCGCTCATCTGTCACATGCAGGCTCTTTTTCACAGGGGTACAGCATGGTTCCCATATCTTCTTTTCCTTGCTTGATCCTACTGCTTTAATCTTTGTTTTGATCTTTTCTGAATAGAACGTATCCTTCAGTGGTTGTACCCCACTTAGGACTGCGGTTCTGTGTTGTTCTTGCTTTTATAGTAATTGCAGCTTTGCATCTTGCACCAGAAGTTCAAGTTTGTTCTCAAGGCAGATAAAGAACAGCCCTGCCACTAGCTGCGTTGTATGCCTGGCTGTGGTTTTTATTAATATTAGCACTGATTTTTTCTTTGCTATCCATTCATGCTGATTATTCTTTCATCTGTTTGCTGTGTATTCTTGTGTACTAAACCAGGGTGTGACAACTGCATGCCTCTTTCCAGCTTCTCCTTGTTTCTCGTTGCAAAGCTCTTTATCTTTCTTATGCCAGTGTTGGTCTTGGCTAGTTCACGAATGTATGTGTGGGGTTTTTAAAATAGTTTTCACTAATACGTTTCTAGTGTTTTATTATGTATTAAATTTATTATTCGGTAGGATCAAGAAGTTGGTTTTTTCCTCTCTTCCTCCCCCCAGTTTTGCTGCTTTTGAATTGCAGCTTTCTTTTAAACATAGATTTTGCGTTTTTTGATTTCGACCTCAGCAAATAATCTCAGAACAACCTTTTGTAACTGTTTAACAACTAAAAAAAGACATAATTTTATCCTACTATTACTACATTGAAGGGGTAATCAAGCTAATTATGATGGATTTCTTTCTAATTTAAGGAGATATGCCCACTGACCTTAAATGCTTCCTGTTGAACTGAATAAGTGGCTAGAAGAACTTGAGTACAGTCCTAGCCCTAAAACTAAGTATTTGGTGTCTCCTTCCTTTTCTCTCTCAACTCTTTTTGGGGGAGCTTTGGTGGCTTCAGAAGACATTTTTTTAGCCAGTTCTGTTTTTTCTATCCCTTTGCCTGATTTTCTGTCCTCTCTTGAGGTCCCTCTGGCCAGCTAACGAGATGGAAAATTGAGCAGTGACACACAGTCCTTTCACATGGCTCTAGTTCCAGCCACAGCTTTGTCCTTCCCTTTAGGATTGGATGGGTGGCTCCTTGTTTTTTCAGAGACATAAGCATTACAAAAGCTTTATTTCAAGCCCTTGCCACGTTTCTGGTCTGTTTCTAAGCTGGTTGATGAGCCGTTGTCTGTTGCCATCATAGTAGTCCACATACTTTTTCTGTTCCCCCATTTTTAGTACACTTGCTGGTTGCCATGTGGGTTCTGTGTGACTGAAAAACCATGCTATAGTTTTTACTCATGCTAGTGGTATATAACTTCCCCTAAAAAAAAAGTTGTTGATACTGTGTTGCAGCACTTGCTGGTTATTACCGTGCGTTCATGGTTTTGATTGTAGGAGGTAATTGTTGGTGCACCCCGTCCATTTCCACGTGCACAGTCGGAGATGAAGAAGGCTCTGCGTTAAACAGCTTTCTGTTCTGTTGGATGATGATTATGCTAAGCTGAAAGACTGGTGAGTAGAGGAGAGCCAGAGGGTGTGGAGGAAGTGCTTAGGGCATGGTGTTCAACTCTCATTTGTGTGATGCTTGGGGATATGTATAATTGATAGGAGTAGTGGAGTTTTAAATAAACTGAACTGGACTCTTGGTGGAAAGGTGCCTGATGATCTCAATGTGCGCTGTTCCTGTGGCATCAGCAGCAGCTGTGTGGGGTCTCCCTGGCAGAGCAGCCACGGGGTATATGTGGCTGCCGTGATCCTCATCCATGGAGAAAGGCAGCAATACACAGAAAGTATGTATGTGACATACCTCTGTTGTGATTGTTTTGCCCGGCAGATACAGGGCTGACATGCTAGTTAACATGTTGCTTCTGGGTAGCTGTAAGTTTAAAAAATGTGGGGGTAGAAAAGCGAGGAATTTTGATGTATAGACAGCACTCCTTCAGTTACTTCTTCCAGGGGCAGTTTTCCAAGGAAGAGCCCGTAGACAGTGTGCAAAGACCTCGTTCCTCTTCCTTCCACAGCTGTCAGGTCCGTAGGGCTGTACCTTTCTAAGACAAGGTAACTGTAGCCGAATGATAGTGAACCAAGTTCACTAGCAAAGTTCACCAAGTTCACTAAGGGTGAAGCCAGTTGAAAGAGCTTGGCTTGACTATGCACGCAAGAGGGGGAACCAGAGCTAGAATTACATACCAGGGCTTACGCGCTCTTGCTAGCGCTTCCTGCTCTCCGGCATGCATGTCCTGGCACTGGCTTCCATTTTCTCCTTTTCTCTCCCACATCTGTGGTACTGGAATTAGTGCTGGCTGTTCAGGAAAAAAATGTTGTGGCTCCTGGGTTGGAGCCAGGCAATACCATTTCCTATGTCCTCAACTGGTCTGGCTCTGAGGCAAACCAAGGAACCTGTGTCTGTGGATATTACGGTTAGCAAAGGCTAGCCTATATATAGTTTGGTGGATGGCTTTAGGAAAGCTATGATAAACCACTATCTTTTTTGGAGAGGAAGAATGAGAGGGAGTACAGTGACAAGCTTTCAAAACCAACAATTAGTTTATGTTTTCAAAGTATGGCCACAAGTGGGGAGGTTGCAAAAACACGTAATATTTTGCAGTCCTTAATGTAGAAATCTGTGGCTTTCTTTTCTTGTTCTTTTTGTTTTGTTTTGTTTTTTAAATACATGGGACTTGATCTTAGGCTTCGTTGTCTTTAGAAACTGCACATCATGTTGGACATGCAGCCACTCGGGGAATGTGCTGATCTGTTGGCATGTAGAAAAGAGACAAAAAGCTTGTGTGTCATTTGAGGCTATGAGGGATGTAGAGGAGTAAGTTCACCCAATAACCTTTAACTTAAATCTGCATGGTTGTTAAGAAGGGTGTGTCAGACAACTCCACCGCTGGACATAGAGCTGTTTGTCTGAAGGTCTCGGTCAATTAAGACCTCTTTTGAACAGAGCTCTGTTTATGGGTCAGCATTTTTTGTGCAAGTGGGAGAAAAGTAACAACAGTCAATGGTATTTTTATTCATTGACCTGACAAATTTCTCCTGGGATAATTGTCTGAGCACCATGGAGGCTTCTCTAACCTAACTGCACACAGCAGGCACAGTGGGAGAAGAATGGCAGATCCTATTGCTTTCCAAGATCGTATTTTCAAGTCTGGGGTTGGACGCACTACAGGTGTGCTGCAGTGCACAAAACATCAAAGCTGGTAGGTTAGCTGCCCTTTCTCTCTAAAATTGCTCATTTCCCTTACTAATGTGGGTAAGTAAAATCCTAATGGTCTATGCCAGATTCTTGTTTTAAAGGAAAAACTTTCTAGTTAGTACTGTGTACCTTGGTGTCTGCTTCACAAACTCAGTTGTTCTTGTTTTCATCTTCTTTCTTGAAACCAGATTTCTGTAGTGATTCTTACAATGTTAAACTATGGATATCACCAGCAGCTCTGTTACCCTAGTGTTTGCCTTGTCTATGTGAAGCTGCTGCTTCAAAAGGAATGAGGGGGTCTCATCAGTAGCTTCTGATTCATACATGTTTGAGTACTGAGATCCTGCATTGATGGAAGCAGCATAAAACCTCTCTAGAGCTTGGGCCAGCATCTCTTGCCTTTGTTCCATGAAAGTCAAGCTAAAACAGCCATAAGGAGCATGGGTAGAAATTCTTCAGGGGGGAAAGTCTTAAGAAAAGGCCTCTGTTCCCTTCTCTCACCTTGTGTTTTGGCATTTGTGGAGTGTGGAGGACATGGTCAAGTAATATCTTCCTCTGGCTGTTACTGATGTTTCTCCAATATCAAAAGTTTGAAAGAACATTTTCCACTATAGCAAAAAAACATGTGGGTGTGATGCAGAGTAAGAGATTCTGTCCTATGCTCTCTCCAAGTAGTATCCTGATAATAATGCCAGCAAGTAGATCTCCTTACATGGCTTTTCTTGATTCTGTTCCTCACCTTCAGTCTTGTTGGCTCAGCCAACAGATTTCAGTCATCCTTCCCACTCCTTGAGTATTGCTCAGAGTACCAAGGGAGTAACATACCATAGCTGCTGCTTCCCAGTTCTTCTCTGATAGTATTTGCTAGTCCTTCTACTTCGGTTTGTAGAGAGAGAGGGGACTGTATGTAAGTGCCTGGTGGTAGTTGTCAGACATATTGGAGGATGAAAAGTAATGCAAAATATGAGGGTATGGAGAAGACTAAGAATTCAAGTCTTAGATGAAGAAAATTCTTTTGTTGATTGGATACTCTCTATTATTTGCATCTAGTATGCAGAGGTATTTGAGAGGAGAGATTTAAAAGGAGGAAAGAATATTAACTTGGTCAGCATCATCAGCTGGAGCATTGGCATGCAAGTGCCTGCATGATTTTACAGAATTGGTTTTACACTATTTTTCTAGCAAAAGGCTGTATAGTTGCAGTCTGCCTGTCCATCTGTCAGTCTCCTTTGTAAGTTTTGAACATGCTGGTTTTGTTCCAGGTGAGCTCTAATGAGTTTTGGAAGTCTCAGAAATTGAGACTCCTGTAACATTTGTGGGAATGTCTTACTTTGTGGCAAGAAGGCAAAAAGAATTGTAAGAATACCAAATTGGTTCTGCACATGTTTTGGGAAAGGAAATCCTAAGCATGAAAGGTGCTTACTTGAAAATCTAATAAGTGATAAGGAGGCAGCAATCCTAGGTCAGTTGCAAAATAGTGTTATTCCTGAGTTTGAACTGAAATACGATTTATATAATCCCTTCATCTTAGCTTTTCACACTGTGACAAGAGATACCTTTAGTTGTAGTGAGAAACAATAACAATAGCTTTAATGCACTGAAGAATGTAGCAACATTTCTTGATGTGTAAACATATTTGTCTGGTCACTGTAATTGTTTTGTAACACAATCTAAACATACATTGGGGGGGGAGGAAATGTCCAGGCATTTTTCTGATTTTGTAACTGTTTAGGCTCTTTTTTTGGAGATCTATTTTCCACACAGTTTGTGCAGCTAAAGAGAGGGGGATAAAATTTCTGATTGATAGTGAGGAGCAGTAGGTGCGATCCCATGATTGGCTCTTGAGTGCCGCAGGGCAGTTAGCCCATGGAAACAAGAAAAGGTTTCAGTCTCTCTGTACTTCAGGTCTTTCAAAGAGCAGTCAATGTTTGCAGAGAGTCATGTGTTGAACATCTCTATTCTGTATTTAGAGGCTCTTTCATATCCTATTGTATCCTCAGAAAAATGAAAGAGAAATTTCACGTGCTGGAGCATGGGCTGCACTGTATGTTGTGAGATTCTGGTACCATCTTTTTCCAGAGATTTCCATTATGAGATCTGGACATTAAATAACCTTTTTTTCTTAGTCAAGTTGTAGATCTCTGCTTTAGAATTAGGAAACTTAACTTTCAGTCATCCTATGTATAAAGCAATTGAAGACTTACACAAGTTTTCTTGTGGCCGAGAAGGGAAGTGAAATTATTATGGTGGTCTGATTTAATAAAATAAAATCTGAAAAAAGCTGAAAATCAGCTCTTTAATTACTTTTCCCTTTACAGCCTTTGACATCTCTCTGGACAAGTAGACTTGGGAATGTATCTTGATATGAAATGTTGCAAGGAACACAGAAGAAGGCTATAGAGTTTGATTTGTGTTCAGCTGGACATCCATTTAGCTTCCTTTCTCTGTAGGAGACCTGTTTCTTAAAATACTTCCTGTTGCTAAGAGTGTGTAAGTTTGCTGTTGTCTTCAAAACATTCTAATTCATACTTTATTAACATTTTCATAGATACTGTCGAGTGTCATTACCAAAATGATTCAGCGCTCTAAAGAGCCCTGATATGCAGTGAGCAAGAAAACATTGCATCTGTTTTACCTACTGTTTTTTGGCTGCCTGTCCCTCAAACTTGTTTTTCTAAGGAGTGAAATCTCTGCATGATAGACTAATTACTGCACGTCAGTTCCTTAAGTTTTAAAAAGGCTTGGATGTCAGCTAGGCAAAAGTAATGAGATGTGCAGTGATTTAGCAATGGGTCCAAATATCTATTACACACGTGCAGTTGAAAGGACAATGTAAAATGAATAGAGTGCTAACTGTTGTCTCTGTAGCAAGCCGAGGGTTGGTATTCCCTCCACACTGTTCACTGCTGTTGTGGTGAACAGTGTTAATGAGCACAGATGGTCCAGGGACCTTAAAACTGTTGCCAATTCATAATTGCTCTTTGCCATATATATTTACTTACACCTGTGCCGGTGTCAGCGGAAGTGATAACCAGGTAAGTTAAATCCATTAACTATTTCATTTTTCCTGTTGTTGTTGGGAAACTTTGACTTCGAATTGTTGGAAACTTTCCTGTTGCCGTAATTCACAGAAGAATTGGCTGTTTGTTCTTAAAAACTTTCTTCTTTAGGAGGATGTTGCCTTCTGCTTCCACTTTGCCCTCCCAGGTTACAGAATAATCTCTTCCAGCACTGTGCCATGCAAGTACAGGTGTCCTTTTAATCACATAATAAGAATAATCAGATTTATGTACATTTCCCACTTTCTTTTTTCTTTTAAAGCCTGAGACTGCAGCTGTGCTGAAGCGCACTGTTGAGGCTCTTATGGAGAGAGGAGCCGTTGTGAGGAACCTAGAAAACCTGGGAGAAAGGTCTCTACCTTACAGAATCTCCAAGCACAAGGAGCGCCACAGAAGAGGAGGGTATGCACAATGCCTTTTTCCTAAAAGCCCTTTAAGTGCTCTTTTAAAATGTACATAAATAACTCTCATTGTTTGGTCTTCCTTGTGCTTTTTGGGAGTGTGCTTGTAATGCGTGTGATCTTGGTATGGTGGTGTGTGGCAGTATCTCTGTGTGTGTGTGTTCTGCTTCAAGTGTTTTGTGTCTTTTATTCTGTGTGGTGTCGGCTTTTTGTTAGTGTTTAGTCGTCATGTTACAAGTAGCCTGAGTCCAGGCCTTCAGAGCTACTTCCCCCAAGTACACAATGTTGTTCTGTTATGTCATTTTTACGTAATTATTTTCCAAGCTAGTTGGGCTGTTTACTGATAGAAGTCGTACTTAATCTGCTGGTTGGTAATTGGCAGGATTGATTCTTTAATACTTCTGAACTAAATAAATGTTAATTACCATGTGCACCCTGTAAAACTTGCTTGTGTTTCTGATACGTTTTTTGTTGAGGATGTTGTTTATTGGAAGTACAATAAATGTAAATGAAACTGAGATTTGGCATCTCGGATGCCAGGCTTCCCCTCCAGTGCAGGAGGAAGGTGCTGTGGATCTCATTCCCTGCTTGCTTATGCCAGTGTGTTGTTGCTCCTAAGGCTACCTCCGAAATGGATGCTGGCTCTGGGATGCTGGCTCTCGCAAGGACTGAGAAATGTTGCTAAGCAACCCGTGCTGCGCTGGGGCCGCCTGCAGTAATCAAAATAACAATTAGCGATGCGCTCCTCCTAATCCCTGTAATGCAGCTGTGCTTAATCTTGGGTGCTTGGCCAACCTACCTACCATCTTCCTTGAGGAGCATTTGGCACTAGGAAAGGTGAGGTGACTCCAGAGGTGCACCTTTTGTGAAGCCCTTCTTGGATCATCTCCCTGGGGGGGTGACTCATGGTTTTACTCCCTCTTCTGAGGACCTCTTCGTTTTCCTGTGGAGTGGGAGTGGTGACAGCTCCCAGTTAAAGCAGACTGACAGAAAGGGCAGGGGAGGAAATTTCCACCATGTGCCTATTGCTTAGCTGAAAGCAATGGCATGTGGTAGTGACTGTTCTGTGCTCCTGCTCCAGGGTATCCTTCAAAACATGGCTTAATCCTGCGAGTTTTGCATTTTAGGCTGAAGTCTTGTTGCCTGCACACAGGAGCTAATCAAAGCCTTGTCTCAAGACAGTTACTAATTACCTTATCCTTCTGTTGGAGTAGAAGCCTTTTATAAACAATAGTCTTTTCTGATGGCTTCAGCAGAACAAGGAGCAGGTGTTACTCTCCTTGTACAAGCGGAGAGCTAAGGCAGAAGACTAAGTTCCGCTAATTTTGGATGCTGAAGTTGGGAGTTTTAGCTTCTAGAATTTTTTTATCCCTAGAGTACTTAGCACTCTAACCTTTCACCACTTTGGATGTCCACTTGGCTTGGGTGGCAGTGCTGCAGGTCAGGTCTTAGGTTCTTCAACAAGGAAACCACTTCAGGAGAAGACAGTAACCAGCATCACAAGAACTGTGTAGCAGAGATTAATAGAAGCCATTTCTCCAGGGCATCTTTCAGACATGTAAACTAGCTTAACTCACTTACTGTAGCAGATTACGTACTTAGTAAGTAGGACGATCTGTAGGCTATCTCTCTAATTTTCAGAGTTCTCAGAGCAGATGTGTCCTGTGTTCTGAATGAGGCAAGGGTTTACCAGCAAATAATTGCTATCATGTCTTGAAACACGGGCAGGAAGCCATCAGGTTAATGTTGCCATTGCTGTTCCTCCTCCACCTCCCAGTTTAAGTGTCTCTAAATATTTAGCAGTCATTCTGCTTGCCCTGGGTTTGAATATGACAGTTCCCTCCCCTAAATTGCTTGGTTTCTTGAGCAAGAAAAGTGTTTGAGAGAAGTTATTACTATAGGAAAACATTGCTTTGTGTGAGAAAATTCAAGGAGACATGGGATATAACAAGGGGAAGCAGCAGGCAGTTTCAGTACCTGGCGGTGTGGGAGAATCGTATTCTGATATTGCTAGGGAGATGGCAGTTCAGTGTACAGGTATGGTGGATTCCTCATGTAGCAGCCAATATTTTATATGGTCTGGAGAGTAAGTTAATCAGGATATTAAACGTAACCTAGGAACAGGGAGTGAAAAGTCAGTTCTTGATCCACCTTATAAAATTAGCTGGTTAAACTTTACAGCATCTGTAAAAAGTAATAATTCTTTTTAAGAGGACAAAGTTAAAAATAATAAAAAATAAAAGGGTTTTCAAGATGCCTCACTGAGATTAATACACACCTGTATTTACTGGGAAATCCTGAGGTATTTTCTCCTTCACAGACAATTTTTAATTCTGCCTGTGTTCCCTTTCTTAGCAAGGTAGTGTAGAGTGGTGTAGTAAGTAGTACAGAGCGTGGCACCTTTTCCTTAGTCTGGGCTTTTTCTGAAGTAACTTAAAGGACTTCTGTGAGAGTTCAAACGATACTGTGTGTCTGGGGTGGAGAGTGTTAAATCTTTCAAAAGCTTGTAATATTTCTGTTTGCCTTTTTTTTAAAGTTTTGTGATTCTTAGCAGAGTTTATTTTCCAATAGTATGTAGATGGGTGGACATTTAAGATGTACACTGAATCTGTTGCTTCCTTGGACCTCCTGTCTGGTGAAGTATATAGAAGTAAGTGGAAGTCAAGAGCTGTAGCAACAAATGGTATGAAAATTAGTGCAATACAATAGTCATAGCATGGGTCACGGCTTAATAGCATGCCTGTTAGAGACAGCCCCTGTCCTAGTGACTTCTGCACGAGCAGTCTTCCTGTCACTCAGGATGGCATGGAATTCCCCCACCTGGGTGGGGTGTTTGAGTGAAAAACAAAACAAAGAGCAAAGCAACCTTCCTCACCAGCATAGCTTTGCTCCCTTATAAAACTCCTGGTGCTACCCAAGCTGTCTCTTAACCTCAAATTAGGGGCCACCAGCAGGGCAACACCAGCTATTCACAGGTCAACTGTCTGTAGTCAATCCTTCTCCCAGGAGAACAGCGCTTCTTCATTAAGTTGATTCAATTTTTAACTGCAGTTCAAGTCTTTATATACAGCATATCATAAAACTGAGTGACACCAAAAGGACACACAAATGTGATGTGCACAGCAAAGCTACTGCTGGACTTAGCCTGGTTCTGGTGGTGGTTTTGGTGAACAATTAAGAATTAAACTGGAAAATACATATTCATAAGTCAGTAGGGAGGATTGTTGCCTCCTTAATAAAGTGCTTCTTCCTCTGAGTTGTGTAGAGCTTCAGCATCATCTGTCTCAGGTATACTGCATTACAGGCATGTTACAAATTTAAGAATATCAAGGAGGCTTTACAAAGAATGAGAATTCTACTGCGAATCGATCTGTAAAGCTGAGATTTTTCAAAGCTTGCCATAGGGGACTGTGGTCCACAGTTGTCACTGGAGTGAGCAGGGTTACTCTCCAGGCACCTTTGAAGACCTCAGATCATATGTGTAACTGGCTTGTTTCTTTTCAATGCCTCTCTTTTGGCAGAAAACACACTTTTTTTTTTGGGGGGGGGGACCCAGTATTGACAGCTTTTGCATTTAACTGGTTATGAAAATAGTATGTTTCAGAAAGTGTGTGGATATATCTGAGTATTCAAACTTTTAAATCACTGGCTTATTGATACTAGACTGAAGTTGAATTAGCTACTAATTCGCATTTATGGTATTGCAGAACATTAATATTTCATTTTTAAAGTATTTAAAAGTGCGATTTAAAAATTGTAACAAATACTTTTCACCTTATAGATGAATAAAATATGACAAGGACACATTGTTTCCAGTGTAGGCTAGGTATGTAATTTTAGTTGAGGCATTAAGACTGAGTAACTTGTCCATGGGCAGTGTCTTTCTGAAAAAAGAGTGGGAGAATGTAAATAAGGATTACCAACATTTTTCCTACTGGGCTTTAGACTTGTGCCAACTATTTGTTTCACTTGCCACTACTTGTTTATCATTTTTAATGAGTTGTTTTTAAATTGCTTTTAGCACTGTGCATTTCTTTTTTTTAAATATTGTATTACTTGCACTGGGAGGCGCTTATTTCTGGAACAAACAAAAGTCAACTGATTTAAATAAGGTGTGGACTGGTGTTTGAATTCAAGGAATGTTAAACTCTGGATTTGTTTGCTGTTTTGGACAATACAGAAGCACTGAATCCCTCAAAGCAGCTTTCAAATAAAGGGTCCAGACCAGAGCTGTGTGATGACATTGCAGAGCCACTGCGCATATTTGGTCAGTGCTAAAGTGGAGAACATGGCAACTGGTTGTAAAATGATAGATCTCAGTAGCACAGTCTGTGGGTTTGCACTTTGTGGCATACCTGTTTTCTTTGGCCTTGCCAGGCTATGCCTTAATCATATGCTTGTGACACTTCATGCTTCAGGGCATCAGATAAAGAGGGTGGTTTGGGGGACGCGGTTGGTATGTCGGATATTTTTACTTCAAGGGAGATGTACAAGGGTGGCTACAAAACAGCTCTTTAAAGAAATAAGGTTCAGAGACTCCTTTGAAAAGGTAATGACTATCACTTTTTGCAGACCAGGAGTCTATGCCCTAGAGATTTGTTGTAAGTGATTTTATTCCACCCCTCCCCCAAACGTTGCTTCCATTGTTATTTTTGTTATCTCTCTTGTAGAAAGGCTGATATACATCAGCCTGGGCAGTGCTCAGATTAAGTGCAGTTTTGTAAATCAATAGAGCACTGTGGCCTTTCCCTTCTATTTTGTTTTGTATGTGTGTGTGCTTTCCCCTATTACATCTACCTGTAATACAGTGATGTTTTTAGACCTTTCTCCCCACACCATTATTTTACTTCCTTTATTTGTGAATTCTCCAGCTAAACTGTGTGTAATTCTGATTATTCATAACAATTTCCATGTTCTATTTGCCAGTTTTTCATTGCCTTGTGGGTTTTTTTCTCCTTTCAGATTTGATTTTGAAAAGATGGCAATTTTCTTTTGTTATTTGCTTGCTTGTCTCTTCGTCTTTTTGTTTTGCTGTTCACTCCCAGTTATCTCATCAGCCCACTTGTTCTCCGAAATAGCAAACTCGGGTCTTACTTTTGTTCATGACAAATTGTATTTTGGAAGCTTGTGCATGGGGAATTTTCTGTAGGAGGTGTGCAGGGACCCTGGTGATTGCCAGTGTCCACTGAGGAGCACTGGATGTACACTGGTAGCACCTAATGGGATTAGCAGTCAGAAATCCAGGCTGCCACTTCAATTCTGCTGTGGAATTGTTTGTGTCATAAGGGAAAATGTCAAGGTGAAGAGGTCCTTTCCCAAGGATGCAGTGTGATCTTAACTTGGCTTCCAGGTCTTCCAGTGCTGCAATTGCTCCCCAGGAGCTGGGAGCACTGAACTTCAGTACCAACTTCCCCTCTGCTATGATGAGGAAGGCTTGGGGACTGTCCCGGTCTTGCAGTGGTAGTTTAGGGTCTAAAGCAGTTGGTCCTCCTGTGAGACCAGCTTATGTTTTGCCTTCGTTATGTTGTGTGTGACATAACGTTGCTTTGCCAAAACATGTGCTCAGGAGAAGCGGGCACAACTAATTTCTTGGTGCCTCAGTGGAATAGCTAATTACAATAGGAGTAGTTCAGCAATTGAGCATGGTGTTAAGACATGTGGATATTGTGGAAATGTATCTATGTAAATTACGTTGCAAGTTCAAACTTCTCCTCTTACCGTAAAGTAGCTGAGCTACTATACTCACGCAACGTATTTTTAAACAAGCAGCTTGTGGCCAAATAGTGTGGAGACAAAAGATGCTGAAGTGCCTTCCAATAATCCACGTGGTCTGGATGTGATTTTATTGACTTTGTAAGAGTAAAATAATAGTTACCCATCAGAACTGTTTTCTGGAGTGTTTACAAGTTTTAACAACCCTTCTCTTCTTCCCACCCCCTAGTAAAATACAAACTATTGCATAAGGGACTTCATTTGGCAGATAAATGTACTGACATGTTTAGCTCCACTCAGGTTAGACTCTTTTGATGATTTCCATGGCTGCTGAAGACCAAAGAGGAGGAAAGAAAAACAGATGAAAGGGGTTGCAAGCTTTCCTTTCTTAATAACAGCAAACTAAATTTATAGCTAATGCACAACCTGTATTATTTCTATTCAGATTTTAGAACATCTTGATCTGTTTCAGCAAAAAATGAGTTCAGGGTCTGTAATGCACTTGGATGCGAACAAAACTAGTTTGAATACTTGAGTATTATGCACATTTGTAGTATTTTCTGCTAAATTGATTGTCTTCTTCCACTAGATGGGGCTTTCTTCATTGATGAGTTGAATCATTACTTTTCCTTCAAATGCTGTTGCCTACATGCACATACACGTAAGCGTGGATGTGCCTCAAGTATCAGAGCCATGAAATGTCTTTTTTTCCCCTTCACCTTACCTGTGGGAATGCAACTTGCAATTCTGGTGCTTTTCAGAAGGAATGGCACTGTGCAATAACATGTGCTGTTGAGGTACCAGTGTCATTCTCCGATGCACTGAATTCTGTTAGCATCCTTGTGTAAGCACACTGATTGTGATGGCCAGTCCCAAATAGTGGGCTTGGTGGAGTGGCTATCAGTCACCATTTTGGTTTTTTTTTTTAAGCTGTAAATTATACAGAGGGCAGAGAAGTGACATGAGCAGAATTAATACTTGCTGTGTAACTTCAGTCCTGCTCATAACAGTTTTTCAAATGCAGCCCAGTGAAGCATGACTTTTCAGATACACAGAATAGGTCAGGCTGGTTTCTCTTTTGCAGTGTAACTGTTTTTATTTCTTGCAACGCTGCAAAATGCCTTTCCGTTATTTAATTAGCTTAATAACAGTCATCTACGTATAGAATTTGGCAAATGGAATTTCTGAAGGCTGTGGACTGTAAAATGTATTTTTCCCCGAAGTACTTGTTCATTGCGTAATTGCTGTGGCATGGTCTAGTTTCTAAGGCGCCAGCTTTTGGTCTTGATCAGGTACTTTGCGGCCCTTGTGATTTTCAAGGGACTTCCAATTAGTCTGTATGCATTTTCTAAAAGCTAAAAGTAACGTGTACTAGTCCTTCCAGCTACAAAATGATAATCTTTCTGAGCATGAACTTGCCTGCCTGCCCTGCTGGGGACGGGTAGCTACCACAAGAGTTGAGTAGAAAAGTGAACTACCTCTCTTCAGAGCAACACAGTGGTTCTAAAGATGGAAGTGATCTTTCAGGTAGCAAAAAAACTTTGTTTATATAGGATTACCTTCTGAGAACGGAAGTCCAGGTGCTCTCACATGAGTGCTGCAGCTTGCTTTCCCCCAGACGGTTTCCTGTTTCCCTGTTCAATGCTTCACCTCTACCTGTTCATCAGAACACTTTCTTTCCTTTGTATCTTCCACTTCCCCACTCGGGAAGTTTACATACACTTATTGCCACTATGTAAAGGAAAATTCAAGCATACAGATGTGTTTTGGGCACAACCATGGGACCACACATGCTCTTGCAAGTCCACTGTATGTGTGCTTTTCCCTCTGCTCCCCAGACTGACAGAGCCATATTCTAGGAGGATTTCAAAGTGAGTATTAATCTAGGTGCTTTTCAGAGTTGTTTGAAGTCCTAGAGTGTCCATTTGAAAGCAAAATGTTTGGGTATCCTTAGGACTTGGTTCAAACAATTTCTGGGTTGAATATGTTTAAAAGGATAAATGAAACCTGGCCTTTTCCCCTCTCTTTTCTCCTTCTCTCTCATCTGCAAAGACACATCCTCCTTTGTTTGAGATCATATATCATGTTGGGGGGTTTTTGGGTGTTTTTTGGTTTTTTTTTTTTTTTTTTCTTCTTCCATTTAATGCATTGTTTTAGTATGTTTCACTCAGCTCTCCTGTATTTAAATCATCCTTCTATTTACAGTTAAGCAGGATGACAAAAATAACTGTGGTCTCGTAGTCAATCAGTGGAATTTTCCTGCATTTCTCGCCTGATGACTTGGCTGACTCCTAGAGAACCTAAATGCTTTTGCATTTTTGCTTGCAAGAACAAGGTGGTTTCCCTCCTGCATTCCTGTATTTTTCCCTATCTGTAAGTCTTACTGGGATTTGGTTTTGTTTACTATACAAACTGTAGCTACAGCATTGTGTATTGGGTCACAGATCACTGCCTGAAATGAAGGTTGCTGCATGCCTCATTGAGGGTGGGTTAAAAAAACCCCATGGCCTCGTGACAGCCAATTTAAATGTGTATATTTGGGGGGGAAGAGGTTCCAGATCCCCTCAGGGCTTGTATTGTCAATTGTGTTTGGTTATTGCTTTAGCAGCCGTTAGTTTCTTCCCTTTCTTTAAAGAAGAAATAATATTTCTTACGCTGGCCCTCTTTTCCTTCTCTCTTTTTTTGGCACAGGAAGGCAATCATTGCTTGTTAACATCGAAGAGTGGTGGTGGTTTTTAAAAACTTGCATTGTCCCCAATTACTGCAGTCCTGTACCCTCAGATAAAATACCTATTCTGCGAGGAGTCATAAAGATATGCTGTAACAGCTCATCCTCCCATCCCCCCCTTCTCCTTCAGTTATCAACAGTGCGTCAGTGGAAATTTCCACCATTTGCTAATGTGAGAGAAAGCACTAAGTTGCAAAGCAGCCTTTGGAGGAAAAAAAACTATTGCCGTTTTAGGAACACAATGAAAAGCAGCATACAACTTGCAAGCAGAAATCAAATTAAATGCTTGAGAAACAGAGAGATAAAATAGTGTGGCAGAGAGCACGGATTGCAATCCAAATGAACGCTTCTGCTAAGGGAAAGGGGACGTGAAAGTGGTGGTGGATCACCAGCTAGATTTTTCTCCCCCCATCCTCCTTCCTGTTAGTTGCAACTGTGAGAGGATTTGGAAGGCTTCTTCCCAAGGAGAAGAGTAAAGTGTCATCTGTTAAATTTACCAGTGGCTTTTAATGGCTTTAACAGAAAATATGACTTTCCTTTTTTAAGGAGTGTGCATCCTTCAGATTTTGCTATGCAGTATTTCTAATGAATTGCCCAAGCTTAAAAATTGTTTCTCTCCCTAAACTTTTAACCAGGTGGCATCTCTTAATTCTGGAGACCAGAAAACAGTAGGCTGTTTGGTTTTCCAAATATATTAAGCAAAATCCTGTTCCCGATTGAAGCCTGTGAGTATTTGTGTGGCAGACTGGGCCCACCAGAGTTCCTCCAAATCTGTCCTGGGGCAAATTATTCCTATAGCTTTCAGTAGCCTTGCTGCAGTCGGAGGAGCAGCACCTTCGCTGACGTGACCTGGCACTGATCCCTTGGCTTCAGAGATGCTAGGCCACAGCCCACACTGGCTGGGCATCTGTTCTGGAGCATTCATTGCTTCAGTATGGGCTGCAGGGAGATTATTTTTGCCAACAGACCCCTTGAGGACCAGAATTCAGTGCTTCAGTCTGGCCTTCCTGAAAAAGGCTTCAGAGATGAATTGTGCCTATTAATGCAGATGCCTGTGTAAGAGGCTCAGGACTAGGATGTAGATTTAGGTTAGATATTAGGAAGAAATTCTTTACTGTGAGGGCAGTGAGCCACTGGCAAAGGTTGCCCAGAGAAGCTGTGGCTGCCCCATCCCTGGCAGTGGTCAAGGACAGGCTGGACGGGGCTTGGAGCAACCTGGTCTAGTGGAAGGTGTCCCTGCCCATGGCAGGGGGTTGGAACTAGGTGATCTTTAAGGTCCCTTCCAACCCAAACCATTCTGTGATTCTGTGTCTGGCTAAGGAGAGAAGCGTCTTCATCATGTTTTCCATAGGTGGATTCCACCCCTGTGCAGTAATCTAGCATATGTTGCTTGAATCATTTCTGGCCCAAGGGGTCTTCTCTGTGTGTAGTGGTTTTGATGTAGCACATTTAGTTGGATGAAAATGAGTTCCATGCAGCATAAAGAACATGAGTATGTTCATTGTTCATGACCCCATCTCCTGTATTTCCTGTTCAGAGTCCCAGTTCAGCTTCTGGTTTTGGGAACTTACCCTCCAACATTATCTTTATGAAGATGGACTATTGTTGGCTTAGTAAGAATCCATACCTCTTACAGAACGAAGTCCTCTCTGTTAGGTACAGTTGCTAAATCAAACTGGATGCTTGGTCTTGCTGGGGTAATACGACTTCAGTTAAGGGATATCGCTTTCAGGTTATACTGGTGCTTCATGGGGAGGTGTGCTTGAGTGGACTAGGAGGAAAGGGGAGCTTTCATAAGAGGATGTGTAAAGATGAAAATGAAATAGCTAGGTGGGAAGTGCTGTGCTGCACATTTAGCCTTTAAATTATTGATAGTATTGGAAATGAGTGGTTAGTTCTCTTCAGCTGGATTTCTGAGCCAGTTGTAGTGTCTTTATTGTAGTTAGTGCCATGCCAATGCAGTCGAATGTGTTACAGTTACAGCTCTGCTGACAGTGCTAGTTCATACACAGCATTTCGAGGAAGGACAGATGGCCAGTGACGTGGCTCACTCATTTATTTTCTTTTTACATTAGTATGATGGCTGCCACTAGGTCGCTCATAACTGGCAGGAATAGTAGACCTGATGTTGCTACTGAATTTAAGGTACACTTCATTAAAAGACATGATCTGAGTTTGCATATCTGAGATTAAGGTAATGTGCAGTTGTGTCCCTTGTCTGTAATGGGACTCCTGAATCGCAGTGCACAGCTTTGCTGGTTTGGGTGTACTGGAGTTTTAAAAGCCTCTTTCAAAATTATAGTTGAGCTCAGGAAGAAAGTGCAGCTCTTCAGCAAAGGAGCTTCACTGGAGTGGTAACCTCGGTGACCTAAGATATTAATGGGGAGCAATGTTCTCTTTCCCATAGGTAGGTGGTTGGCTTTCTCTTTATAGATGTCAAAGATAGCTGTGTGGTGGGCAGGAAGCACTTACCTGAAACAGGGTGTTTTATACGTGCTGTGCATGTGTGGAAGTAAGACTTTTTCAGTCCCACCAAGTTCAGCAG
>NW_009913296.1:25599-40801 GCF_000696875.1 Nestor notabilis
GGCAAGTCCTAGCTGTGCAAGCGGGGTACACAGCTTCAGCTCCTACCCTCAGATTAAAAATCTGAGCCATGTTCACATCAAAGACGTACCCAATTTGGGGTAAGTCCATCTCCTTGTGTTTCCTTTGCCCCCTTTTTTTTTTTTATTTTTTAATTTCTATTCAGCTCCGAAGCAGAACTTTTAAGGAAGAAATGTGCCTGTATGTGTACAAGCTTGAGATTGTTCACACTGGCATCTGCTCCCCAAAGAAACAATGATGTCATGAATTTGAAGAAGGAGGATGCCTGTTGTAACTGAAATAAATGTGTCACCTTACCCTTTTTAAAGACTGTTCAAATCAAGATGTGGAAATGAGTGTAATAGGTACAAGAAGAGTAAGCTCTCTTTTATCTCCTTGGGTAGGCAGTGCTCTACAACAAAGAAGAGTTCAAGCTGAGCCTGCTTCAACTGAATTTTTCTTATTTGAAATCAAGATAATACTGAGGTTTCATCATAACAATTCTGGTACCAAAATGTGAGGAAAAAAAGATTTTATTCAAGAAATCCCACAGAACAGTTACATGACTTAAAGTTGTTGCAGTACAGGTATTTTTTATTTTTTTTTTACATTGTGTGTATGTTTCTCATTGCAGGTATTTTTTGATAGACTTAGAGGCCCCACCTTCAATTGTAACGACCATGATGGATCATTTAGGACGTGATATTGATGTAATTAGACGTGCCTTTATAAAGCATCCTCTATCAAGGACAGAAGAATGCAGTGGCATAATCCCAGACAACTACGATGATGAACTAGTTGCCAAGAAGAAGTGAATATTCAAAATAGTATGTTTGAAACCTTTAAAAAATTTTTTACTCCTGCTTTGGAAAACAATTGTGATAACTAATGTCCATTAAAAATAATCATTTTTGACTGTGTTACGTGTGTGGTGTAGTACACTAAAGCTATGGTAACATTTGAGGTTTCTTTTTTCTTATTTTTTTTATTTTTTTTTTTTAGAATAATTTGAATAGAGTTAATCTGTATGCTTATCTTGGTACTTGACAACTCTGAAAATTGATTTTCTTTTCTTTTAGAGCATTACGTTGATAATGAAGATTTATCCATCACCAGAATGCTAAAAATAGCATTCTTTTTCCAAAGACAGATTACTGCAGAATATGTATATTTACGTAAGAGATTAAGAAATCTACAGTGTAAATATAGCAGTATAGGATGATTTGTTGGAGAGGGGCTTTGTGCTTGTTTTTGGAAAAAGTTAATAAAAGTGTGATTAAAAATAAACTGACTCATTTTTTTAAAAAGCAGAAAAGGTACAAGAAAAAGTAACTTACTCTACCAAAAGACATATCATACTTCTTTCTTTAAGGAAATAACTCTGTTCAAAGTACAGGTAAAAAAAATACTCTCTATAGAAAAGGCCAGAAGCTTCCAAGTGACAGGTTAGAGAACGGCCATACTTATATATGAACAGAAGAACGACAGATGCTTTGTTTTACCATCAGCTAGACCCAGGTGAACACTTCAAACTGAAGGAAACATCAAGACAGAGGTCTTAATGCATAGTTTGTCTTTCTTCTACTCTTGTGAAAAAAGAGGAAAAAGCAATGCACATGGAAGATGACGTAGGACAAGCTCCTGCAGGTCTCACAAAAGTTCAGTAGTTTCCAGATGATGTCTGTATTTCCCTCATGCTACTGAAGGAATGCACAGGCAAATCCTCCTTCTGAAGGAGAGTGTATATAGTCACTTCTGTAGAAGAAACCTCGGAAGCCAAGGTCAGATTCCCAGAGACCTGTGACGGGTCTTGTTGGTGTGACTACTCTTCAGCGTGCTATTTCATCATGAGTTTGTCTCTCTTTTTTGAGGAGGTAGCTGGGTCATTTTTTGGGGGAAGGAAAGGGGTGTTTGTGTGCTGCTTTTTACCTTGGATGCAGAACTTTGGGGGAGGAAAGGGGGAGGAGAGAGAAACCAGTGGGTTTTTTCCAGAGTGTCTTCTTTTTTTTAAAGGAAAAAAATGCATTAGAAAAATAAAGAAGAGGTTTTCTTTCTGTATGTCTTTATTTAGGAGAAATGAATGTGTGTGGTTTTGTGGGGTTTGGTTTTCTGGTGGTTTTTTCCGTTTTTCCAATCTGCTTTTCTTCTAAGAGCAGACTGTCACATTTTGTGTCTCCTGGAAAAAATGTTGGAAGAATGGAGGGAATGCACTAACACACTTACTGAAGGTGGATCTATATTAGATGCGCTTTTATTTTTGTAGTTACTGCCACTTTTGATCATGTGATTGCTGTCTGCTCTGATGCCTGCTCCAGGCAGAGCTTTTCTTATCAATGATACTTGTTTGTAGAACAGACCCTCCTTCCATACAGGTATGAGCTTATGTTTGTATGTCTGTGCTGCAGGTTTGGCTCCCTGAGCTGCCCTTTCTGTTGGGCTGCTGAAAATTCAGACTGGCAGCACAGAAAGTACAAACTACAAGTAGGGAAACAGAATGTGTCTTACTCAGGAGTTTCTCAGAAGCTTTTGTTAAATAGAATGTAAAGAGAAAGCCTGTAGTTTAAAGTCACTTTGCCTCTGGTTTGGACTTTGGGCCCTAGATTTCATTTGAGTAGAAAAGGGAATATATAAGCTTTCAACTTCACAAAATGAGGAAGATGGTCGACAGAGGCTGTACACATATGAATGTTGTACATTTGCCTTTATTTAATTTCCTTTAGCATAGTAATAAATTTTGCATTTAATTTGTTCCAATTTCTAGGTTGAAGCCTCCATTCAGTAGGAAAATCCTAGCTGTTCATTGGAGATGAGCCTGTCAGCTTACTATTAAATACATGATCTTATTTGTTGTGAGTTAGGACCTGTAGTTAGTCAGACATTCATGCCCCTCTTCTGTGGGACCCATTTCTGATCTTCACAAAAGATTGATGGACGTCAAGAGCAGAAGCCTTGGGCTCCTGAGTCCAGCTCATCCCAGGAGCAGATCAGCAGCAGTGCATGTTTTGGAGCCACAGCTTGTGTTTTCTGAAGTCCTGAGCATGCAGAGGGAAGTGACCAAGAGTCAGAATAGAAGACAGGGATAGAAACACTGACTATTGAAACCAATGGCCACAAGCAGAGCTGTGCTTGTTGGCCTGGTGTGTGGGGTACCTAAGCATTGGTGCTTTCTCAGTAGCAAGACTTATTTATAAAAGGCCTGCTGAATAGCAGGCTCTCAACTGGTTGTACTATTTTCCTCATAATTGATAGTTTCTAATATGAACATATTTTATTTTGTTGTTTTAATAGGGGGTGGAATGGGAGAGGCTGAGAAAGGAGTCTTGAGTTGCAATTTGTTTAGCCCAGTCAGCCACCCAGACTGGTAGTTAGCTATTTTGGGAAGCTAATGCATTACAGTGTGTGCCTTCTCTCTCAATAGCTGTAAACTCAGGAATGGACATGAGTAGATCAGAAGATTTGAGCAGTTCTGGGTTTGAGCAAGCATTCAGAGTTATGCCATGGAAGAAAGCTAGTAACTGTACCTTTAATGATCCCCAATTCTCTTCACAGAGGAAGGGAAACCTTAGCATATCTTATCAGATGTGTTTGCCTTTTTGATCGTCAATAGCTGTTTTGTCCCACTGGGCTGTGAGTAACTCTTGATGTCAAAGACTGAAACTTCAGGACACTATGTGGTGTCAGTAGAGATCCAGAAGAGCCTGTGCAGCCAAACTGTGGACATATACCTAAAATGTCAAACTCTGTTGGCATTCCCAAAGGCCTGAATGGTTTGAATACCAATACTTTAAATTTTGTTTACCAAAGAATCCGACAGTGAAGCTCTTCATCCTGTCCTTAGATTATGTTCCCGAGTGTATAAAATAAGTAGCTTTATGCTCCTAGATACTCTGGTTTTCTTGTTTGTGTATTGTGGAGATACAGAGAGTCGGGTAAGTATTAAAATAACAACTGGCAGTTCTCCTGGCTCAGAAATGTTTTCTTTTCTCCATCTTAACCTTTGGCAAACAAATGAGCACAAGTGGTTTTATGCTGAAGATCTGGGGTATCTCTTTAATCGCTTCTTTTTTCCTGATGTCTCTCTCAGCTGAATCTTGCACTCTGGAGGTTTCCTCAATAGACAGAGGGTGCACCATTAAGGCACTCTGTGTTGCCACTGGCTTGACCCCAGGAATTCTGTGCATGCAGTGATTTGCTCCCACGGACCGAGAGTGTATCTTCTGTATAGCTGACTAGTCTGTCAAGATCCCGTTTGCTGATAGTGTGAGCTTAAAGAATTTCAGGATCCTCAGTGTCAACAGAATGTTTCTATCACCAAGTGTTCTAATGGCACTCTGAAAATCATTTTTCTGCTGGGCTTTGACTTCAGAGCTGCAGGCTGAGCTGAGTAGAGCAAGCACACAGGGATGTATTGCTTTGGAAATCATCCGAGGAATAATTAGAATGGCAACAGTTGACATGACTCATGGACTCCTACTGTTGAATCTAGGCTTTGATCACTGAAACACATCACCTGTCACTTAATGAGATCAGTTTCTGTTTTGTAAGTTGCTATGCTCTGTTATGAGGAAGACTTTGAAATTTAAAGGAGTGCTGTTGGAGTCACAGAAATTTCTATTAGGACATGACCAGTCTGCCGCACATTTCTGCTCAAAGCAGCTCCTAGGATCTGTCCAGCATGGCACTGTCTCCAGCATAAATGTTCAAGAATCTTAAGGCAAAAGTCCCAGATACTTTGAACTTGTGGCGTGTAATCACGGGCTTAAAAATCATGAGCACTGTTTAAAACGCGAGTTCTTTTTATTGGCCTTTTAGATTTCATGATTCGCTTTTTTCAAACATCTTTGCTGGCACGATTTTCACATAACATCTGACTGAAGAGCTCTTGGAAAAACACAACCTATGGCAAATGAGATGCTTAATAAATTCGTGGGGACTTGTGCTATGCCCCTCCACCCACTGAAGCAGAGCAAGAGAAATTAAAAGGAAATCATCACTGTGTCCTTTCCTAGAATGCTGAGGTTTAGATAGGATAAAAGTGAGAATCGATGCGGCACCAAAACATGCATTTTCCCAACTGCTGCACAGAGAAAAGCTTAAAAATGTGTTACTCTCTGTGACCCGTGTGATGTGTTGCTTTCTTAATGCTGCTTCTTAGACCTTTAAAAACATGTAGGCTGCAGCTGGTGGACTACCTTAGGCTAATGCTGCTCCCCTTTGCACAGCTATTTGTGCAGTGCTGCGGAGGAGTGGGAGAATCACCACTTACTGAATGCTGGTTAAGAGAAGGAGTAATGCATTGACAGATTCCAGTTTGGATCACTTAAGGTTGTCTTCTAAAAGCATTTTTAATGGGAGGTAATGCTCACTGTAAACCTAGGGAGTTTTCATTCCTGTTGTTTTTGCATTGTGCTTGGGCTGCCGAGTCAACTTTGTTTAGAGAACGCTAACTGGCACACAGAAAATCTGGCTTATTAAAATCTTCAATATATTTGTGTTCAGGATAGTTCTGGGGAATAGTGTAGCTCCACTGAATTCAGTAAGAGGCCTCTGGCTGAGTTCTGTTGGAGCAGATGTATCCTGACAGTACTTTCTTGATGCACTTCTCTCCCTTTAGCCACCTTAGGCGGGTTTGCAGACTTCTGAACTGGTGATGAAGACTCACATGATCCCCTTCTATGCAAGGGCTTGTTGGTGCACCTTGGAGAATGCCTAACACAAACAGGGCTCCCATGGAGCTTCTGGCTGTGGTAATGAGGCAAATTCAGATCAGTTTGCTGTTGAGGGCTGATGTGAAAGTTACATGCAGGGAGGAAAAGGGTTTAATTTTGTTTCCCTTCATAATTCACCTTGGTAGCAACAGTGGGGTGAGGCAAGGTGGAGAAGGCTTGTTGCATATTCGCTGTTCTTGCAGGCTGTCTGCTCCACTGTTTTTTGTATGTGACGAGCAGAATGAAAATGTCATACGTAATCTGTTCTGTCTGTATGCACTGGTAGCTGGGAGATACATGACTGAGGAAAATGCAAGAGAGCAGGATGTTTATTATCTTATTAATGCTCAGGCATCATTCCCATTCTTTTGCTGAGAGGGAATGTTGTGGAAGAAATACACTCCTTAAATGTCAAGGAGGTAGGTACCTTAGAAGTGCAAGGACGCATAACACTGGGGTGTTGGAGTGGATGAGGGGGCCAAGCTGTTTGACAGTAAGTGGCTGCAGCCGTGGTCGTAACAGATCACAGTGGGTGAAAAGTGTGATGGAGAAGGGTGTCAAAGGAGTAGAGGGTCTGCGTGGAGAAGCTGAAGGGACCCATCCTAAGTACAGGCCACAGAGGTGTGTAGGAATGTTGGGGTTGGAAACCACAGCGCGTCCCTCCCTCCTGCCCTGAAGCAGTCTGTATGTTTGCACAGGGGAGTACTGGAATCAGCTGGTGGGTATGGGTCTGTGCCCAGCACACTCAAAGTGTAGACACAAGACTTGTGCTGCGTCAGCATGCTGGAGGAGAATCAAACCAAAATTGTTTGATCCTCTAACTTGCTAACTATGAGGCAGGGTAGGATATTGCAAGTTGTACCAGCCACTGGAAAGTGCAAATGGTTTGCTTTAGTAATCCCTGTAATCCCCTATAAATAATGCCCTCCCCTATATTGATGAAAAAAAATTACGTAACAGCAATACCCAGCCAAAAGGGCAAAAATAAATGAAACAGAAAATGAACCAGTGCACTCATGATGCTGGTCAGATTCATCTGAGCCGCATTAGGAGAGTTTAGGATTGCTGCCAGGGAGAGGAGGTCTATCATCAGGAAGGAAAATCTACATAATCTTGGTCTGGAAAAGTAGTTTTCAAGAAACTTCAGACCCCAAGTCTTTGTTATGCAGGTTTCAGGCTGAGCTGGAAGGTGGGGAATTGATATCTTGGGTCACAAATCAGATAGATACTTGTTTATGGAGACTTTCACCCTGGGATTCCTACAGTGACTGGCATCCAGGTCAGTAGTGGCCACCCCTGCTTTGGTGTGGTGGCTCTTCCCTGTCCCACATGCACAGAGAAATCACTACTGGTTTGCTCTGCCACCCTTGTTAAGCTTTGCTGAAAAGGGAATTAGTGGGTCAGGAGATAGAGCTACAAAGGGTTTCTTTCCCCGGGCTGGAGATTCTGGCAGAGCTGCTGGGAGGTATTTGCACTGTGACTGAAGGAAAGTTTATTCTCTGGCTCGAGAATTGCAAAAGACTGTTAACTGCTGTTTGATGGGCCAAGGTTTGGCTTTGAAAGACGTGTGCCTGTCTGTTAAGTGTACACTTAGACGCTTGGGGTTGTCCTGAGATCTTACTGTGTCTCAGGCTGTGCTTTGGACTGCAGTCTGCAGGAGGCACCTCTGATGACTGACAGAGCTGACAGTAATGCCCATTTGATGGCCCTCGGATACGTTGTAGGGCATATGGTGTGCACAGGGAGGCATAACTGGTGAGTGCTGATGCCGAAGCTGCCACCTTGTTTCCTCCCTTCTCTCCTGCCTTAGCCAGCTCCTGAGAAGCACCTCCACCATCATTTGCTATCTCTGCCCAGAGACTGCCAGCTCAACCACCTGAAACTCTCATGAGACTTGGGCTTAAGTGTTGGTAGCACACTCAAAGTGTCCTGGTTTTGGCTGGGATAAAGGTAATTTTCTTCCTAGTAGCTGGGTTTGGATTTAGGGTGGGAATAATGTTGGTAACACACTGATGTTTTGCTTGTAGCTGATCAGTGTTTACATGAAGTCAAGGACTTTTCTGTCTCTCACAATGTCCACCTGCAAGGAGGCTGGGGGGTGCACAAGAAGCTGGGAGGGGACACAGCCAGGACAGCTGATCCCAACTGATCAAGGGGCTATCCTATACCATATGACAGCATGCTCAGTATATAAACTAGAGGGAAATCTGGCCAGGGGCTGCTGCTCAGGAACTGGCTACGTATTGTCAGTGGGTGGTGAGCAATTGCATTGTGCATCACTTGTTTTGTATATTCTAATTCTTTTATCATTGTTAGTATTTCCCCTTCCTTTTCTGTCCTATTAAACTGTCTATATCTCAACTCCTGAATTTTACTTTTCTTTCTTCGTTTTTTCCCCCCAATTCTCTCCCCTACCCCACCAGGGGCAGTGAGCGAGCAGCTGTGTGGTGTTTAGCTGCCGGCCGGCTTAAACCACCACAGCCCTTTTTGGCACCCTCGGAGGGTTGAGATAAGGACAGATCTGACCAGAGCATGTTAAAACAAATGTGTTACAAGCATTCCTCGTATTAGTTTCACAGTCTCTGGTCACAATGTTGCTTTATTTGCTCTGAGTTGCGCATGTTCTCAGGGTTGCATTGGGTCACACCTTGCTGGCTGTGATACTCCCTGTAGTGCTGCTTATCACCTCTGGGGGCTGGGTTAAAGTTATCATTTTGCTGCACTGTGTAACACTGGCTTTATCAAATGATAAAATTGCAGGGTTTGTGATTAATCTGGTATTCGTACTCAGCATTGCTGTCATCTCTGTACTTTGGGTACCATCTCTCAGAACTATTAATAATTACACTCTTTACCTTTTCTCCTGGGGCTCTTCCCCCCACTTCTTCATCCTCCCCTTCTCCTCCAGGCTAGTTGCAATAGCTCTTGAGAATTTTGAATATCCTTGGGATGGTTGAACCAGCATGTTCCTACTGCTGTGCCTCTTAAATGTGTTTCAGGCCTTGTTTAAGGTTAAACAACTATTTAAGAACACCACCCAGAGATCTGCCCCGAGGCTGGATAGTTATGAGTGCCAGCATGTATGGGACAGAATGAGCAAGTACGTAGGCCAGTGGGCAATGTGTTGGAACTCCACCCCTGAAAAAGTGCAGAATCCCAGAAAACTAGTAAAATATTGGATACACAAGTATGCTGTCACCCTGGCAATTCCAGAGAGGCACAAATCACTGCGGTGTGCTGGGGCCTGGCCCATGCCTGGCAAGCCCTGCTCAACAGTATTCAATACCCTAAAGGGGAAAAGAAGGTCTCTGGATCTCATGACAAAATGACAGTCACTGCGGCCACTCCAACCTCCACGACAGGCACTGCAGCTGAACCAGAGAACCAACCTGTGCCAATATTAACTATACATAACAAGAAATACTGGATGCGAAAGCCAGCCCATTTACTAAGGTAAGAAACTCATCCTAAGAAGGGGAAGGAGGGAGGAACAGATGAGGCAGGCTACTCTGAAGCAGGGCCATCGCAAGAAGAGGAGGAGGAGGAGGCAGAACTCATAAACGAGGCAGTAACCACCTCGTCCCTCTTTCCGAGTGAGCTGCAAGATATGCAAAAAGATGTCGGCTGTTGTCCAGGTGAGCACATTGTCATATTGCTGCGCCAATGCTGGGGTAACAGGGCCTGTAGCCTGGAAATGTTGGGTAGGGGAGGGGGCATTGGCAAAATTATTAGAAAAGTGGCACAAGTCCTCAGCTGGACCCCAGAGGCACAGGTACGTAAGTCGCAAGGAAATACAATCACAGAAGGAGTTTATTCTGGGAAAATTGCTGCTCCAGTTTCCAGTGGGCACTCACCCAGACAGCATAGAAGGGCTAATCTTATTCCAGTCATAATAAAGGGACTTATGATTCGTATTTACAAGAAGTGAGTAACAAATACTATGACCAGGACTAGAGGAGCCCTGCCTCCAGCCAGGTGGGGGAGAGGGACAGCTGGACTGTGTGGATTTGATGGCCTGGCACATCAGACCTACAGGAGTTTAAAGTTCTAGTGGACATGCACTGTGCACATCAAACTATATAAAGGGACAGAACCCATCTGTATTGCTGGAGTGACAAGGGAATACAAACAGCTAACTATTGGAGGCAGAAGTGAGCCTGACTGGGAGTGAGTGGCAAAAGCGTCCCATTGTGACTTGTCCAGAGGCTCCATGTGTCCTTGGCATAGACTGAGGAGAGGGTACTTCAAGGACCCAAAAATGTGCTGATGGGCTTTTGGTATTGCTGCCTTGGAAATGGAGGAAATTAAGCAGCTGTCCACCTTGCCTGGTCTCTCATAGGATCCTTCTATTTAGGGTTGCTGGGGGTTGAAGAACAAGTGCCAATCACAACCACACAGTGCTACTACAGGTGCTACCACAACAGTGGTAATATCACACCAATCAAGACTCCGATTCCTATCCATAAGCTGATCCATAGACTGGAGAGCCAGGGAGTGATCAGCAGGACCCGCTCACCTTTTAATAGCCCCATATGGCCAGTGAGAAAGTCTAATGGAGAGTGGAGACTAACAGTAGACTATCGTGGCCTGAATGAAGTCACACCACCATTGAGTGCTGCTGTACCAGACATGCTAGAACTTCAGTATGAACTGGAGTCAAAGGCAGCCAGGTGGTATGCCACCATTGATATTGCCAATGCATTTTTCTCAATCCCTTTGGCAGCAGAGTGCAGGCCACAGTTCGCTTTCATTTGGAAGGGCGTCCAGTACACTTGGAATTGACTGCCCCAGGGGTGGAAACACAGCCCTACCATCTGCCATGGATTGGTCCAGACTGCACTGGAACAGGGGCAGGCTCCAGAACACCTGCAATACATTGATAATAGTATTGTGGGGGGCAGTACAGCAGAAGTTTTTGAGAGAGGGAAGAAAATAGTCCAAATCCTTCTGAATGCTGGTGTTGCCATAAACCAAAATAAGGTCAAGGGACCTGCACAGGAGATCCAGTTTTTAGGAATTAAATGGCAAAATGGATGTTGTATGTATTGTAGAAGGAGATAAAGCCCATGTAGTGCACATAACATATATGCTGTGGAAGAGAGTCTGGGTGATAACCCAGCCTCGGGCCAAGGCAAAGCCCTCTGTGGAATTGCTTTTGCTCAGGGACCTGGGTGCACTTGCTGTGTAACGGGGAAGGATGAGGAATTCTGGTGTGTACTTCAAGGGGATTTGATTTTGGGTGGGAATAGCCAATGATCTGAATTGCATGATGTTAATTGCTATGTAATACTGTATGTCATCACTACTATGCTATATGCCTTGTCAATGGTATTACAGTAAGAATTGCCCTGATTAATGAAGAATGAATTCTGATGAAACTGAGGAAAGTACAATGATAGAACTGGACAAGCACAGCAGTGAAGGAATCAAAACTGGCTTCAGCATGCAATGATCGAATGACACGCAGTCTCTCTCTTACACTGAAGGTCATTTATAACAGGTGGAGCCCAAACTCATGGACTAAATGGACTCAACAGACTTTTTAGAGATATGGCCCATAGACTGAGGGAATGATATCTGCATGTATGCATCAAAAGATGATAAAGGTGGTGGTGATTAATTGGAATGTATTGGGAAGTGTGAGACCTGGACATGACGTACATGGTATGGAATAAGGGGAGGATATTGTCTGGTTTTTGCTTGGATAAAGTTAATTTTCTTCCTAGTAGCTGGTACAGTGTTGTGTTTTGGATTTAGGATGAGAATAATGTTGATGATAACACACCTATGTTTTAGTTGTTGCTGAGCAGTGCTTAGACTAAGTCAGAAGACTTTTCAGCTTCTTGTACTGCCCTGCTAGCAAGTAGGTTGGGGGTGCACAAACTGGCCAAAGGCATATTCCATACCATATGGTGTGATAGGGTCACCCTGCACTGGTGTGCTGGCTGACATGCGACCTCAGAGGAGACATGCTGCCTTTGGCAGGGCAGGTAGCAGTTTGGGTGTGCAGTGGTTTCACTAGCACTGTTATCCTGCAGTGTGTAAGGGGTTTGAGCAGCAATGAGAAAGCTACTGATGAGGTTCCCAGCCCGCCATACCAAGTGAGGGGCTTCTGTGGCATCTCTGCAGACAGTCTGAGGCCAGGACACCACAGAGGGTCAGGGAAGGGATGATGGGAAGCACACCAACAAGGCAGCATAGACGCAGCCCATCTTTCCAGTTGAAGAAGGTTGCAGGAGGTTTCTCCAAAGACTTTCTGTACTCAGTAGGTGAATCACTACCGAGAAGTGCAGCTATTCTTCTTGTGTAGGTCTGTACTGCCAGCTTCTCCACAGCCTCTGCTGACAGTGACTAATCACTTGGAGACAAGTGGGGCCAATGACGGTGAAGAGGATTGAAAATCACTGCATTATAATCGCTTCTGCACGTGACATTCCTCTTGACCTCTGGAAACTCTAAAAACAGCTGTGGTCTAAAACCCCCAGTTAATTGCACTGTGAAGAGCAAGAGCCCCCTCTGAGTGTTATTATGATTTGAATTACACGGTCCTTAAATGCTGGCATTTAAGAAAGTACAATAGTGGTCTTCCTCATGTGAGAATCCACAGAAACGTTATGGGTTCTTTTAATGGTAAATGTGGCCAACCTACGGAAGCCAGCTGGAGTCCATGGTCGATGCTTTTACCAAAAGTATTTGCTAAGGTATTTTTCTGAGGATGAAAATTAAGAGCTCCAGATGGTCATCAAGGTATTTATCCTTGCAAACATAGGCACATGCTTTGTTTTATTCCTGTGTCACTGATCTGTCCTTGTATCTGGGGGCAAATGCGTTTACTTTGCTTGCCCTGTTGATTTCAATCTGACTGCTTACTTGCACAAAGCTAACTGCATACCTGAAAGTTTGCAGGATGAAACTTGCTTATTGCCATCCAAGCCCAAAAATCAGACTTTCCTACAGACTTCTCCTAAAAGATGTGGAAATAGCAATCCTTGAAAAATAATAGGTTGAGTTTGTTCTGTTTTGTTGCGGTTTTTTTGTTTTTAAATCCTGAAAATCATAGAATCATAGAATAGTTAGGGTTGGAAAGGACCTTAAGATCATCTAGTTCCAACCCCCCTGCCATGAGCAGGGACACCACACACTAAACTATGCCACCCAAGGCTCTGTCCAGCCTGGCTTTAAACGCCTCCAGGGTTGGAGCATTCACAACTTCCTTGGGCAACCCATTCCAGTGCCTCAGCACCCTCACTGTGAAGAACTTCTTCCTTATATCTAACCTAAAATAAAGTCTAGCAGGTTAGTCATACCTGTTGGTTCCTCATTCAGATGTCAGTTTTACCTCTAACCTGGGTGAAAGTAAAAAATTTTGGATGATTTTACTAAAATCCACTGTTTTGACTTTGATCAGTGCTAACAACAGAGTGCTTGGAGGGGGGCAAGAGGGGAAGGAAAAAAGAAAAAGCAACTCTTGGCAGAAAGAAGACTCTCTAGGTAGGCCAATTAACTTTAATGACTTTTCTTCTTTTTGCTATGTGTGTCCATTACTTGAAAATACCTCATAGCATTCATTTGAGAGCCTTCTGGAGTTTATGAAAGGCTTCTGGCTTCTCCAGGCTGGTGTGTTGTATGAACGCTTGGAAAAAGATGAAGACTTCTTCTGACTTCAGATAAACAGATGCTATTTGTTTCTGACATCTTTCAAAGTTCTGTCCCTTACTTGAAGGTCTGACAGAATTTCAGTGGAAATGCCTCTTTTTTACCTTGTCCAGTTCTTTGTAGATTTTCTACAGTACTTTATACCATAAAGAAGTTCAATGATATTTTTTTGAGCCTCACTGTCAGGAAACAAGCCATTTAAAACAGGATATGTCAATCCTCTTGCCTTTGTAGGAAACTGCAGTTCGGAGGTACTTACACTTACTTGACTTTCAAGCTGCTTCAGGTGTCTTTCTATAATTAGATTAATTTTCACATATTCTTCTACACTTCTCTCAGCTCTTCTTCAATGCATTCCTGAATCAGTTTTTTGTCTTTTGAGTTCTTCTATCTTCTATCATTGTCCTTGGCCAGTGACCTATTTGAGGAACTTTGTATCATGTCCTCTGCAGAGATTATGGAGGAGATCAGGTGAGGTGTACAGCAAATCTTGGAGCATATCTTTAGAACTTCACTCTCCTGGCTTCATAGAGTCATACACACCTTAAAGACCAGAAGATGCCTTAAATCATGTAATTCAATCTACTGGCTATCACAAAGTTTACCTCCTGCCATACTCCAACCTGTTTTGGGTTGGCCCAACAAGTTTGTTTTGGCATAGATTTCTCTCTGAAAGGTAGCCAAACTTCAAATAAAGATTTCAAGTGAAAGCTAATCTAGGCCCTCACCTGAAAAGCCTCTTCCACTGGTTAATCACTCTCACTGTAAAATGAGTTTTGGTTTTGCCTGTTTGTTTCAACTTTCCATCTGTTTGGGAGAGGCAGTTTTAGGCTTGAGAAATCCATGGATTTAGTTTCTGAAGCACATTTTCCCCTTGTTTCATGGACCTTAAAAAAAAAAAAAAAGGAAGATGAGATCTTCTGTTGTCCACTCTGCCAATGACATGATAAAAGCAACTGATCTCTCCTTATATCAAGTTTTGTTAAAGCAGTGATTTTTAGATGCAGGAAAAGTCATCTATAGGTACATAGCAAACAAAAGACAGACTAGGGGCAATGTGGGCCCTCTCTGAAAGCTATTGGGAGAACTGGCTACCCTGGATTTGGAGAAGGATGAGGTTCTCAATGACTTCTTTGCCTCAGTCTTCACTAGCAAATGCTCTGAGTACACCACTCAAGTCTTGGAAGGCAGATGCAGGGACTGTGAGAATGAAGACCTTAGGCCCACTGTAGGAGAGGATCAGGTTCGAGACCACCTTAAGAACCTGGATGTGCACAAGTCCATGGGACCTGATGAAATCCACCTGCGGGACCTAAAGGAGCCGGCAAATGAAGTTGCTCGGCCACTGCCTGTCATATTTGAAAAATCATGGCAGTCAAGTGAAGTTCCTGATGACTGGAAGAAGGGAAATATAGCCCCCTTTTCAAGAAGAGGAAAATGGAAGACCCAGAGAACTACAGACCAGTCAGTCTCACCTCTGTGCCTGGCAAAATCTTGGAGCAGATTCTCCTGGAAAGAATGCTGAGGCACATGAAAAACGAGGTGGTTGGTGACAGCCAGCATGGCTTCACTAAGGGTTCACTAAGGGGCCTGACCAATTTGGTGACCTTCTATGGTGGGGCTACAGAACTGATGCATGGGGCAAAGCAGTTGGCATCACCTACCTGGACATGTGCAAAGTGTTTGACGCTGTCCCACATGACATCCTTGTCTCTAAATTGGAGAGACATCACTTTGATAGACGGACCACTCAGTGGATAAAGAACTGGCTGGAAGGCCGCATGCAAATGGTTGTGGTCAACAGCTCAGTGTCCAGCTGGGAAACAGTAACAAGTGGTGT
>NW_009913297.1:0-79858 GCF_000696875.1 Nestor notabilis
GCTGTAGCTGAACCCAGGACAGCCCCCTTCAAGCCCTGGAAGGCTGCTATGAGGTCTCCACACAGCCTTCTCTTCTCCAGGCTGAACAGCCCCAACTTTCTCAGCCTGTCTTCATAAGGGAGGTGCTCCAGCCCTCTTATCAGCCTTGTGGCCCTCCTCTGGACTTGCTCCAACAGCTCCATGTCCTTTTTATGTTGAGGACACCAGAACTGTACACAATACTCCAAGTGAGGTCTCACGAGAGCAGAGTAGAGGGGCACGATCACCTCCTTTGACCTGCTGGTCATGCTTCTTTTGATGCAGCCCAGGATACGGTTGGTTTCTGGGCTGTGAGCACACACTGAAGCCAGCTCATGTCAAGCCTCTCATCAACCAACACCCCCAAGTCCTTCTCTGCAGGGCTGCTCTGAACCTCTTCTCCACCCAGCCTGTAGCTGTGCCTGGGGTTGTGCTGACCCAGGTGTAGGACCTTGCACCTGTCTTGGTTAAACTTCATAAGGTTGTCATCAGCCCACCTCACAAGCATGTCCAGGTCCCTCTGGATGGCATCCCTTCCCTCCAGCGTATCAACCGAGATACTGAGAGAAAAGTAATATCTACCATTTCATTCATATTACACAGGAAAGCCCAAGAGATTTATCTGGTTTTACTCAAGCAATCATAAAGTTAGAGAACAAACAAAAGTAACCAGCACCTCTCAAATTCAATCCAGAACACAATAGACTGACAATATGTGAATGAGGTAGAAAGAGGTGAGGCAAAATAGTTTGAGGGTTTAGTCTTGGAAACACATGCACACCTGAGCAACTTAATTCACAGAAGGTAGTCATACCAAAACCCAGTGTGACAGAGTTATCCTAAAGGCTGTGAGTCTGCAGACTTGGAGCTCTCATCAGTGTTTATGCAATTTTTTTCTCTCCTTTGAGTATGCTGAAAAGATAAAATTCACCAATTCACCACTAGACACAAGACCATAACCAGTCACTGCATTTTTACATCTTGACAACCACATTAGCTCCACACTTGTTGTATTCCAGCCCCAGCTACTTGATTGCTGCTGTTCTCCAGTTTGCTTAAAATATGTGGCTGCTAGGCATAGGGTAAGACTGATTCAGACACATTGACTATCCTCTTCAAACAGTGTAAGTATGATCATTTCAAGTTGTGACATGCGGGAAACCTGAGAGTCCACGTGGGCAAAAATAGGAAAGATAGTATAGACACAGCTATCTTTAAACATTTTGCAAGGAAGAGTTCTGAAGAAAAGATTGCTCCAGATTCACATGGACAGTCAACCCTACAGTGCTTGCTATCTGGAAAATTTATATTATTTAGGTTTATTTAATAGTGTAGTGTATGCTTTTATAAATAGGTGATCTCCCCTTCTGCTGTATTCTGAAACCAGGCAGGAAAATAAACCTCCCCAATTAATTTTCCTGTGTCTTTCTCTAGGGTGTCATAACCCAGACACTTGGCTCAATCACACAACGAGGTGTTGCTACCTGGCATACCTTATTAGTACTGAACTATTCCTTTATAATCCTGGGTTCCATGAACTATTTCTCCATCATTTATCAATCTTATAATTCTATCTGTAAAAGGCTTCCTGTAAAAAGTGCACTTAAGATTTTTTGTCCTCTTAATACAAGTCTTGAGAAACCCTCATCACTTGCACCGTTAGGTAAGGAAAACCACAGGAGAAAGTGTAATCGTTGCATAGACACCTGTGAATAGCCCACATGCCATAAAATAAATACATTGATGTCAACAGGAAACACAACGGTACTTATTCATAGCCAGTATCATTAAGGCAAAATACATTTTATAGACAGTTCTCAAAAAAAAAACCCAAAACCTACAAGGAAATCAACAAGGAAATTCCAAAGGAGACAATTAGGAAAAAGCAATACAAGTGGATTCTGAATGAACAGAAAAACCCTTCAAAATCAGAATGCTTGTATGAAGTTTCGCAGGCTTTTTAAAATTTTTACCTAAGTTTCAGATATTATTCTCCAGGGGACAGCTCTCTAGCAGTCGTCAATAAAAGGAAAACTGATAAAAGCCTGCTTTTGTATTAATGGCAGAATGAAAGCACTACCATGGGCAACAGGCTGCAGGAGTTCTGTTGGTTCCAGACACATTCTTTCTGTCAAAAACAACCAAATATTCACAGAACTGCTAACTGTATGGTGGATTCAGGCTAGCCTCTAACCATTTTTTTATTCTGTTAACGGATTAACTGATTCAATCAGAAGATGTACTTAAGGCATATACCAACTGAAAGCCTGTAAACACTATTACAGAATATTTTTTGAAAGGACCAGTTTTACACAGAATCAATTGTATGATTTTCATAATTTTAGTATTGTGCCCAGAGAAAATTCAGCTTTGAATAGGCAAATAAGCAAGAGTATACATTAATACTGTTTCATGGATCAGAATCATAGATCCATAGAATCATCTAGATTTGAAAAGACCTTTAAGATTATCAAGTCCAACCATTACCCCAGGACTGACCAATCCACCAGTTTCTTGTGTCACTAAGGCCATCATATACATGTTACTTCCAGGGACAGTAAAAACTTTTAAACAGTGGTAAGCTTACGAGATAAGAATCCTTAAGCACATTTTGGGCTGCTGGTTCTTCCATCATTAAGAAAAAAAGAGGGGATAAAAAAACCCCCTACAATAGGTTGTATTTCCCACAGTGAATGCTAGCTCATGGCAAAGTGATATGCTTATTTATCATTATGAACAAAAACATAACTGTAATAACACAGAGAATATTTGAAATATTTAAAAAAGCCTAGAGCTTTAGTATTTCAAATTCTTTAAGTCATTAAGGAACTTTTCATTGACTTCAGCAACAGCTGATGTCTTTCTGTGCAAGGATGTAGTAGGTAAGGACATAATCTTACTGAACCTAAAGGTTTGTTTTCTTTTTTTCCCCCGCTTTAATTCTATTAATTCAATCACATAGTTTATTTACTGATAATCTGTCCTCCAGAATGTTTGAGGAAGGTTATATTAGAGGAAGGTTAATGTGGTATGACCATAATTCCAAAATCATTGGTCTTTTCACAAATTAATTAAAAAAAATGGACAGAAGTTCATGTTAGAGTATAACCTCACTTATTTAAGTGAAAATAAGAATATGTACACCTGAATAATTTCTATCTTGTAATGGAAACAAGCCTTTTAAAAATGAGTACTTATTTTCTTAATATATTTATCTACAATTCAGAACCAGATCAGTCACCTATAAAAACGTTTGGTGGCCAGTGGAACTTGTCCCAAAGTTAAAACTCTTCATTAGGGACTCTAGTGGTAGGACAAGGGGTAATGGGTTTAAACTTGAACAGGGGAACTTTAGGTAAGATCTAAGGAAGAAGTTCTTTACAGTGAGGGTGGTGAGGCACTGGAATAGGTTGCCCAAGGAAGCTGTGAATGCTCCAACCCTGGCGGTGTTCAAGACCAGGCTGGACAGAGCCTTGGGTGACATAGTTTAGTGTGTGGTGTCCCTGCTCATGGCAGGGGGTTTGGAACTAGATGATCTTAAGGTCCTTTTCAACCCTAACTATTCTATGATTCTATGATTCTAAAACAAGGAGGGAAAATAATTTTTTTAAAAAATTTAGTTTAGAAAACTAAGACATATGTTAAGTTCAAAACCCCATAATGTCTGTGTAAATGTTTCATGTGGTCTAAGAAACACCCAGAAAGTATCTCTGATTATCTGTTAAGGAATGAGATCTTCAGACTATGAAAGTGACTGGTCATAAACCAGAACTGGTTTACAAGATAGGATGGATGGTCATAAAACCATCTTTGCTACAGCTAAACAATTCTCACCTGTAATAGTTCTGACTTGCTAAGTCTTTATAGGACTTCAGAGGTGCTTGGAGGAGCTATAGTGTGAACTACATTCAATATAACTGCAGTTACAGGTGAACTCTGGAAATGGTCCAAGTCCTTTTATTTGTGTTTCTGAACACAAAGTACATATATAATATGCACACTCATTCCCATGGTCTCTTAATTAATAAAATTTAAGACACCAGGCTGTGTCTAGGACTATGAAAGGCTTTAAAGACATTTCTTACATAGAAATGAGACATCTACCTACAAAGGTTTGTCAGTCTTCTATCTCCTCAAAAAACTCTCCCTCTAACCCCTTGGAAAACTCTCAAAACACCATCTACCACATACACAATTCTTGTAGCTAGTAAAGTCTAAAAGGAAAATCTGAAGATATTTTCCACTGAGTCATTCATCAACCTAGTCCAACAAACAGAAAAACACCAAAATGAAAAAGAAAAAATGAAAAATAAAGAAACCCACAAAACAACCAAACAAACAACTTTTCCCCTCCTCCATTTTGATTCTAAGGAAAATCTAGAGGTGATTGCATGAGTTGATGTATGAACTGGCAAGTCAATGAACTATTTAGTTGCTAATGTACATATTCTTTCCCCTTTCCAGGATATCCCAGAATACAGTCTGGTCCTTTGCATTTGCTCAAGAATTTGCTCTTCTTTTTCTCATTTTCACTCAACATAGACTACAATGGATACTTTTTCCTCACCTCCAGAACATACCTTATACCTCTCTTATTGTTGCTGGAGTGGAACTGCCACTTGTATTTAGCACTTGATAAAAAGCTAAAGCACTGGTCATAAAGATTGATACGTCTCTGCAGGTTCAAGGCTCAAACGCAACTTATCTGTTTGCTTAAGAAGGTGGAAAGAGGAGAGGCAGACATGCTCACATGTATCTGCAGGAGCAGACAGTAGAAAGGAAGCTCTGCTTTTGTCCCACAAGTGTTTATTTACACTCTCCTGAACTGACCAGGAGGAAAGTTTTTTCTTTTAAGGTGGAAGAGATGCAGATCCATCTACTCTAATGGTCAGCCAGAAGCAAGTCATCCTGGAGAAGACATAATTAAATCACTAGTATAAAGCCTTCCCCAATATGTTCCTCCTTTGGACGGTAGGAAAGTCGGGGTAAAACTGTGCTTCTATCCCACCTCCTCCATTGACAGATCTGAATGTCTTTGTCAGGACGCATCGCTCCAGAGACTGGAGGAGGTGATCCTTGAATATTAATCAGCTTTCTTGGGCCCTTTTCCCTCCAGAACTTTATCCTATGGTAGTCTACCAATCAGATCCCTGAAGAGGCCAAAATCCACTCTCCTGAAGTCCAGAGTAACAAGCTTGCTGTGAGCCCTCCTCACTCTCCTAAGGATCTTAAACACCACCATTTCATGGTCACTGCTCTCCAGCTTCACCCTCCCCATAAGCTCTGCTGTAGCTCGAGCAATCATGAAGTAGCTGAGAGGGTAATTAAGCAGAATAAATCAAAGTGCACACTGCAGAATTTCTTAGAAGAGCATCCCATCCCTGCCCTCCACAGACATTTTTTTACATAAAAATCTGGAATGCAAAATGTTTAGCACATGGTATATCACTTCTAGCACATTCAAAAGAGCAACCCCTCCCTCCAACAAATGATTCATAATCAAAATAAATCTGTTTTCTTAGAAATTTGTATAGACCTAAGAATTAATAAGCCAGAAAAAGCTAGCTAGTTAAACCGTAACACTTCAACTTAGTTTATTCTGTACTAGGAAAGGGCATAATCCAACTTTTAATTCACATTTTTACTAAGATAAAAGCATTTTTGCCATCAGGCAGGCCTATCTGGAAGGAGGCCTTGAAACTAGGAACAATATGGGGAGATGATGATGACCAACAAAAAGATCTGGACATGATCGTGTTCTAGCTGACCCTGCTTTGGGTAGGGGGCACTGGAAAAGACAATCTCCAGATACGCCTTCCCACATCAACTATTGTGTGATTCTGTGGTTTCTATATATTGCACACATATTTTACAATAATGCTGGAATAAAGCTGAGAAAATCTGTCATGAGAAAATTGTTTTCAAAGGGCTAAAAATTTTCTCAAATTAAAAAACAACCAATAGATAAACAACAAATGCTAAAGGAAACTTATTGTAATGAGTCAAATTCAACAGGGGAATTTTAGCAGTGGTTATAACAATAGAACTGTACTATATATATACTGTACTGATCCATATAACCCAAATTATCACATATTTGCAGACAGATTAGAGATCTAAAAGGAGTTGCAGACTAATTTAGTTTCTTATTTCACTACCTGGATTCTTGTAATTTCATTACGTTCCACCATGTGTCCATGTGTATTACAGAAAGTTCATATTCACAAATGAAAAAACATTGACCCAGCCATACCATATTGGAGTCTACATTTGGAGTCTGGTATGTTCAGTTTAATCATTTTCCCCCAAAAGCACAATGGAACTCTTAACCAGTTTACCAAAATGTTGTAAATTAGGATGTTAAAATAAATCTCCTATAAAACTGTATGAGACAGTTTCTGAAGGAAACACTACATTTATAGAAAACCTAAATTTTTCCTGCATAATGGAAAGGCCATCAATTTGATTGAAGAGCTCAAGTTTAGGAAGACAAGTTGTGGAGTTCCTTTTCACAATAGTAAATTATTATAGGTGTTATTAAGCAGATGGAAAGCAAAGTGCATTTCTACAACAAACTTACACAGGTAGGGAAGCATACATTGTTGAAAACAAATTAGCAGTATTGAAAACTTGAGGCCTCTAGGGACATTGCAATTAAAAGGGGGGTGGGAGCTGGGGAGTACTATGGTAAATTAACTTAAAGCCCTAAACCAAACAAGCCATAAAAGAGTTGCTGACTGTCACAGCACTTCTTAAAGATTGCCAGACATCTCAGGCATGTGTTTTTGCCTGTGTTGTATATGAAAGTCTTAAGACAAAGTCTGCTCTTCCCATTGGTTAATAGGGCTGATTTCACTGGAAACTTTTATACAGAAAAGGGGCAGAAAAAAGTTCTGTTAAATTTGTATTTAGAATGAGATATTCAAAAGAAAGGGTCACAGATGACACCTGACACTTGATCTTGGTAAAGGAAAATCAGGCAAAAGAGTAGACTTTTGCAAGACACTAGGCACAAAGGATCAACTGAAGTTGTGTGAATAGATGAGATAAAATAGATGATAAGAAAATGTCCACAGTAAATCAAAGAGAGTATCAAATCCCGAAGTCTGTAAAAGTAAAAAGACAATCCACAAGAAAAGAGAGGCCATAAAACCAGTAGATAAAGCTCAAGAAGATGTCATTGTGAAAGTAGAAGGAGAATAAGAATTTACAGAAGAAACAGATGGCATCAAAGGTAGAAAAGATATGAGGAATAATGAGTCTGGAGAAGACTGCTGGAGGGGCCAGCAGTCAGTGTATTATCATAGAGTGTGGGTGGAGTGCCAAGGGGTCCAAGAACTTAGGAGAGAAGGAACACGAAGGAATTTTGTTAGATAAGCTTTCTAAGGAGTTTGGAAATTAAAAGGAGATGGAATGTGACTGTTAACATTTCATACAAATTATAAAAGCCTGTTCTGGGCAGAACAGAGAAGAGATAGACTGAAACAAAAAATTTTGTACAACAGCCTTGCATGGGCAAAGGAGTTTCATATTGACCACATTTGTTCTCCTTTCCACACACAATCTAACAAAAATAGATATGTCAAAAAGGCAGTAGAAAATGGCTCGTAATGGCAATTATCTTATAGCAAGAGCTGGCTTTCAACTTCAAGTTTACAAGTTATTTGATTTTTTTTTAAGGACAAATTCAGTAATCTTTGAAAAAATAAAATTGTATTTTTAGCAATATTAACTGTGAAAATAATATCTGGGAATGTATCAATCACTGCAAATGATGTTAATCATTGAACATTAAAACAGATCTTTAATACCTTTAAACAAAATGTAAACTCAATTTTCTCTTAATTAGAAGTGCATCCCACATGGCTTATGGAAGTTGTGGTCTAAGTAAATTACTTCTAGAAGTTAAACACTCTGAAATTTCAGATACTGAATCAGTTGCATAGATTGTAATAGGAATTCTTTTCTGGCAATGATGAGATGATGTTCACCACTGGAAGACTAGTGAATCACTCTTGCATAGAAGAATTTGAATGTTACTCAAAAAACTAACATAACTGTAAATTTATTTATATATGTAACACATAAATAAGCCTTGCTGATTTACATAAAATTAAAATGCTGGAATAGTTTGTAAATATTTTGAATAAATAATTAAATCTTATCTTTTTATCTTGCTATATTATATAAAACAGTGTACTTGGCAGAGCCCCACAGTGATACTTTATGTTGCTGTGATGCAAACAAGTATCACAATAGAATAAAATGATTCCCTTGGTTTAAAAATTAGTATAAGGGGAAGGAAAAACCGAATTTCAGGATTGTGCTCTATTCAGGAGGAATATAAATTTTTAAATGTGCATCAGCAAACATGAGTTAAAATCTGCTTAGATTTACAATTTGACATGAACACCAAATGCTAAAGATAATTTTAATCCATCCTAAAATAAGCATACAGCTATAAAATGTTTATCACAAACAATAGCTGTCATTTTACAAGTAATCAGTGATATACCTATTTCAAGTCATTACTGGCATACTAAACGTGATTTCTCACTGAGCGTATCCTGAAAATTTCTCTCTCTCATAAGGAAAATCATTAACATTTAAAGCACAAATGTTCTGACAATCTGTCTTCTACATGACCCCACGTATCATGTTTTAATAAAGTACCTCCCTAAAACATTCATAACATTAAGGTTTTCTTTAGGAGAAACTAGATAAAATATGTTTTATATTTTAAATACGTTACTTTGAGGTGAGCAATTGCTTGAAATTGTATTTTAGCAAAAGCTGCAAAACGTATTTGTATACTACTTCAAAGCCTTTCTTCAGTCTTTCAGCTCAAAAATTCTCAAATATGTTCAATGGGAAAAGTGAAGGATTCAAAAAATCCAAACCCTCCATTATTCACGGCTTGAAAAGTAAGACAAAGATGAAATTATTTGTCCAGATGTACAGAAGAAGCAGACACTGTTAACATAAATGTTGATTTACAAATATTCAGCAGCACAGGGAAGCATATTTTCTGTTTTAAATTACTAAAATGGTGTAAAAAAATTGCTGAATTACAATTCTCTGTAACTGAAATATAAGCTAATATTTTAAATCAGAAAAATATTACCTGTTCCCCCACTTCAGAAACCCATAAAGAAGAAAAAAAAGAGTTCTAAGACCACATCTACATATTTTCTGAGATATGCAGAGATCAAATGGCCAACACAGGGTGAAAAAATTAAATAAAACTAGGAGAAATATCAGATTGGAAAATTCAACATTAACAAAATTTTACATTTCATTACATTCATGAAATTTACATTAGACTTCTGAAAGTTACTCTTTCTGTATGCAGAAAAAGTTTTCTAGACAGTTCTTTTGATACAAACCTAAAGTCTTGCTTCATTATACCTTTACAAAATGTAAATCTGGGATAAGTTCACTGCCTTTGATACACAACACAGGTCAATGTTGACTGCATAACCTCCATGGTTACACATTGTCTGAATTATGTTAGCAGAATTCAGCAAAACTGGACTCACTATACAGTCAAAATTAGGTTATGGCAGCTGTGAAGTTTTAGTATAACACAATCATTTCAAAATTCATGAAAGAATCTTTGCCTTATTTTCTTTCAGAAGCAAATAAATATGAGAACATGTTTCTTATACTACTGGATATTCCTAAAGACATAATAAATATAAACATTTCATATAATGTAATGAAAGTTAGAGGAAACAAGAATAGATATGCTTCTCAATAGGCAAAATAATTTCTGAAGTTGTTATGTTCAGCTCATGGAAAAACATGAAAAAATGCATTCACTCATCTCTCAGCCATGCTGAAATCAGATTCACAGAGGAATGTTTGAAAAGATAACTTTTCAAAAATAACTAGAAAGTAAAGAAATTAAATAACCGTACAGTAAAACAAATTCAAATTTGAGGACAAAGTACTCTGTGCCCTGGATTCCATGTTTAGAGAATATGGATCAATGCATAAATTAAAAAAAATTACAAACAAGAATTTCAATAGATTATTTTTCTTTCCATGTCACACATTAATTTCTTCTTTCGAAAGCTATGAGATCTCTATACTGAAAAGTGTACATGAGAGGGAGAGTTCATGTAGTATAACTCTCAAAAACTTATCAGTGTTGGTCCTTATCAATGTTGTTAAAATTCACACGAACCTTCCTTTTTGTCTTCTGCAGGAATCTTCACTTTTGTGTCTGTTATATCTTTGAAAGAGGCCAGAAAGAGTACCACATCTCCTTTTTCATTCTTTATAGGAACAACATCCAGTAAGCACCAGAATGAAGACCCTGCAAGGATAAAGAATGAATTTAATTCAAACAGCTGTCTTTTAGCAGAGAGAATTAAAAAAAAAAGTGAACTACTAAAATCTACAACTAATGTAATTCAAAAAAAAAAAAAAATATAAAAAAAATCTTATTTAGAAGGTCAGTCGTCAGGGAATCACAGATGTTCAGCTCGTTTAAATCTCTTTGCATTATCAGTTGAAGCTCAGTAATACTGCTTTCTCTAGAAGCAAGACATTAATTTAAATGCAAAATTTATCTACAGGGATCATTAATAGAGTTTAATGAAGCTGCTTACTCCTCTGAAACTGTGCTTTCCTTTGAACTCTCAACTGATGTTGCTTATTTTAATGGAATAGCTTTCACTTTGTTACATTGACAACTGAAACTTCCATGTTTACTGTAGAATCATTCTACCTTAACCATCTCACTTGATATTCATTAAAATCACTTGACAGAAGACCTGATACTCAGGGCATCATTCCACTAATTCAAAGATATTTAAACTAATCAGACATCAGACTTAGAACAAAAATAGAATTAAGTCCATGCATTTTACAGATGGTAAGATTTATAATACCACACACCATCTGTAGGATTAATATCAGCTGTCTTCCTTACTGTCTATAACGTTCACCTTGCTAAAACTGAAGTTAGACAATGCTGAGTTTGGCAACAGTTTCAATTCTTGTCAACCTCTGTCCACACCTGCTTCATGATTATATGGCTTAAAATATATTGTTACTGTTGTCACAGGTTGTGTCACATGTCCTGTTTGCTAGATTAATTTTTCAATTCTGACAACATCATTCATAAATTTGCTGCTAATGCAGACCACTCACAACGGAAAAAAACGAATGCCTAAATGCTGGTAACACACTGGAAGTATAATAGAGATCTCGGCAAACATCCTAGATCCCAATCCCACCCATTCTGAGATAACTCAGCCCAGTTGGGTATCAACTCTAGCTACCACCACCAACCACTAGCTTACTAATATGATTTATAGGATATATAAGTACTGCTACACAATTACTTTTTTAGTTTTAAGTTTCTTTTTTGGACTTCTTACACTTCCACAATCATATTCCTTCCCAACATACTACTTTAATTGATAAAAAGAACCCATAATAGTTCTCTGGACCGCTGCTGCCACAGCTGATTACTGCCAAAAAATGAGCTGAGCTTTAGAGGGTTCTTTAGGAAGACAAGCAGATTAGTCACTTCCCGTTTTATTCACTACCTTTGGAACTCTGCAGTTTTGAAAATTAACTGGACACACCAAGATCCCAATTCAGCTTTATAATTTAAATTTTCAACTGGAAGTTCCCTGACTGCCAGTGAGAGATATATGCAGGCATGGGAGGTGAAACATCAGCTTCACTTTTGAAGAACCACCACAGCTGAAGGTACAATAGTATGCTTCAAAAGAAGTTCATCTGATCCGCTCTGTTCTGGTCAAGTTTTCCAAGAGGCAGACTGACATCTTTGAGAGCGACACTACTAATTCAGTCACCAGGTAATGCTTCCACTTAAGGTATTTAAAAAAGGGACAGGGAGAACTGGGCACAGGAGGAAAATATTCTCATTATGAGGATGAATAAAGAGCAAGCAAGGAAGCCCTTTAAAAGAAGGTAGAACTGATGTCAAAAGCAAGGTATTTCTACTGTTTCTTCTTGCATTTTAATTTTACGTTCTTCCTTCATTCTTTGTACAGGTTTGACTCTTCTATCAAAACTTTTGTGAAAAGCTGCTCAGTGGTATCACTGTCAGAAGTGTTATAAGGAGCCATCACCCTATCAATCTGAAGCGATGCATTCAAAAAGAAGCAGCATTAAGCAATTTTACTTTACTCATTATAACTCGAACTGGAAAAATTCTTATTTATAAAACTATACTCTGCCTGGTTGCTTTCTATCAGTAGTTTCAGTTGGACAAGAAGTTGCTCTGAACACCTTCTTCTAAACATCACCAATATCTCCAATGCTCTTTTAAACAAGTGTTTGAATCTCCTCCAGAAGTAGAAACATACCCTAGCCCTTTCGATTGTTTCATGCCTTTTCAAGACACATTACAAACACGCAAATGGGTTATTAGAAACCGGTAGACATCACCCATGTTCAGACCTAACTCAGTTATGCTAAGAAACACATCCAGTAATATTATCTAAAATGATGGATTTGTAGTTTTAAGGAAGTTATTGTAACATGGTCCATCACTAGAAATAGAGACAGATCCATTTAATATTTCATGTTTTAATGCATTTGCTCTTTTGTATAATCTAAGTGCATTCAAATTCTTTGCAGGTGGACATTGGTCACTCAAATAGTTCCACATCCTGCCACCGTTTAATGTCATTTGTTGTTTCTTTTCAATCATATTTTCTGTCATTACCTGTCCTCATTCTCGTCCTCCTCTGTAAATATGTCTGAAAATATTGTGATTAAGTATAGCAAATGTGCATAAAAATTTATATGCAATACTAAAGAAAACACATATCTGATACATGCACTGGCCGCTACTTTCTTAAAGAGTTCAAGGCTACATCCTGCATGGTGGAGCTGCCAGTCTTGGAATTACTTATACACTCAAAATTAAGAAGTCCTAAACTGAGTTTGTTGGCTTGGTTTTTTTGGTTTTCTGCCTTTACTCTGAAAGCAGCAAGTGAATATGAAGCACTCCTCACAACTAGAGGAGACGATCCAGGTTAGGTCAGGACCAGGTCAGCTTCTGCTTGCACTTTGTGAAGAAACAAAGTGTGCTGTCTTTTACTATTGAGGAGCACTCTTGGGAAAAAGTACTTACCCAATGCAATCTGTTACGCAGCTTTTATTAAAGCCAGCATCATACAATTCTATGAGCTGAAAGAAGAACTCATCCAAAAAAAGTAGTGCTCTATTTTGTTGCAATTCTTTTGAGTGCAGTCATTTGTAAGACAGAAATTCCTTTCTTGCTTCAGATGGTGCAAACTAAGATCTTCTGTATTGTCATGAGTCACCTATCAAAGACATTTCTTTTGGAGGTTTATTTATATACTGACCCTTTTTATTGCTCCAAGCCACAACTCTTGGAGAAAGAGTCTAATCTTTCTCTTGCATTACAAACTGAAGGTTCAAAATATATTTTAATAACCTCAAGGCTTATAAAAGCACATCACAGGGAAGGAGAAAAGAGACCAAACGAAGCATAATCTTGTCACAAAGCAACTTGGTTATAGTCCACTTTTTATATATACGTAAAAAAGAATGCTTTATGGTCACTCTCTCTACCACCATTTCTACTTTTCCTCACTCTGACAGTTAGAAGCCTGTCTGACTGAAATCAAAACAAAGGTCAAAAGACCAAAGAATTTAAAAGGGATATTCTGTACAAAACCCTGCCATGAGAATACCAATAGCCTTCAGAGCCAAGTGTTCCTTTCACTAGAAAATAAGGCCTGCTTAAACCAAGGAACAGACGCAAACCATTACCCCTATTGGCAAGCTATGTGTACTCACTGTATGATAATACTTGCTCAAACTTTAGTCATGACCACCCTAGACAAATTCCAATGAAATACTCAGAATGGAAGCCTTTGGTGGATATCTGAGTATTGTAGAGGTATAACATAGAAATGGAATAGGATTGACAACCTTTTCTTCTTTTTAAGTTCTTTACAAAAATTAATTCTGCATCCTCATCTCATCAAAATTTTAATTGAGCTTTTCTGCAGTATCGTCTTAGCCACACATATTCCTATGAATTACTTAGAACCACTGATAGATATGCAAAGCTATGTTCTTCTTTTGCTCTTGACAGCCTGGGAGTAGTTTTGTCCAGGCAGACAAGCTTAAGGCTTCCCTTTTTTGTCATGTATCAACTGACAGTAATTATACCCACTTCCAGACCTTCACTTCCTCAGGACTGCTCACCACACCATTCTCTGGACAGGCACCAAACCAACTTGTATTACCACTTATGTCACTCAAGGGTAGGAAATAACAAATGAACAAATTCCTGTGATTTACCTCTACCTTGTAGTGACAAGAAGGGCGATTAAGATGAAGAGCTCTTTCACGAAGCTCTGCATGTGCACATAGCATACCAGATTAACCAAATGTAATGTTTCATTGTCTAAAAAACTGAGTACCTGAAGAAAAAAAGAAAGTTTAAATGTTTTGCATATTAGATACACAAGTCTTGTGGCACCAAGATAATCGCTCTTCAAGGAATAATTATCATGATATATATGCTTAAGGTGGCAGAATTAGGCTGCACAAGATGTCATAAATCTGGCACATTTCTTTGTTTCAGTATTTAACTTAGTCAACTAAGTATTCTTTTAAGCACATGTAAGTCAAACCTGAATAAAAGTAAAACTGACCACTTCATCTCCAGGGATTTGTTATGTCCATGATAAAATTATTTTCATACAGACAGCTGTAATAACTTGTCAACAAGTTTGATGCAAATCTTCAGCATTACAGCACAGTCTCATTGACAGAGGTACTAATTGTTAGCAAAATAAACCTGCTGCTGCATATAAGATAATGTTAGAGAAGTTTTAGCCTGCTCGTTTCCACTTTTCCATCACAGAAAGTGTGGACTACAAGATTAACAGACCAGAATGCCAAAGACTTTGCCTGGGGAAACCAAGTGCTCTCTTTCGTTAGCTTATCCAAAGATTTCCAGTGTCACTGATAACATTTCATTTTGAATGTTTTGACAAGATGTCAACATTTTGTTGAGGAGAGCAAAGTGCAAAGAAGAAAACAATGCTTTTTTAAAAAAGGCAACTGAACTAAACAGAACGGGAATGAAGTTGAAAGAAAAATATATAGCTATAATTAGAGCACTTTCTTGTCAATACTACAACTTTGACAATAATCAATCAATATAGCTAATTAGAAGTTTTGCTGGTTTAAGAAAATAAACACCTCATTATTCTCCATCATCTCTTCAGAAATCACACGTATGTATTAACAAAATGTACCTTTTTTTTTTTTTCCTTGAATTCTGCTATTGTAGCTGACAGCCTGTGTCCTATACCCTAGTGACACAGTCTTTGGTCGGGCAATACTGCAGGAACACTAACAAGAACGTATATGGGCTATCAGATAACTGACTTACACGGTCATTGATGCTTATACCAACAATTTCATAAAAGTAGTAAAGAAGACTCAAGAACTTATTTCCCAAGTTCTGTATGGCAATCTGATACAGTGCTTGTATCCTGCAAGAAACTCTCCCTATGAGTTTTAACAGTCAATTTGGTAGGGGGAACGTGATATGTAAGATACCGTGATAACAAAGTAAAAATTACATTTCGGTATGAAAAATTAGGTGTTAATCCTGTGGAGCTAATTTAGAAAATTACATTAAAAATATCTCTGTATAGGCAATGAAATACCACATGAAACTGTTAAAGTCTATGACATCTCATCAGAGAATGTGCAAGTCCCCCCATCCATGTGTTTCCACCTTTTTTTTCTGCTCTGAACTACAACCTACACTGTGTTCCCTCTGCTGCCAGGTAACTCAGTGACTCATGTGTCATGTTGCCCAGCATGTCTAACTCTTTCTGCCATCACTGCCATGATGGAGAGAAAGAGAGAGAGAAAGGATGTTCTAAGAGGAGACACTTTTCAGCTCAGCAATCTCCTATCCTTGCCTCTCCTGCAAACTGCCCGTGATAAGCAGAGACAGGCTTAACCCACCACCTCAAAGTCTCCATGTATTACTGTGTGGACACAGACTGCCCCTGTTATGGCAGCTCCTAGTTTGAGTCCATGACTTTTCCAACCTTAGTGTTCTTGATGTTTTTGTATGCAGCAGCTAGCCCAGTCTGCAGTGCACTTTTTATGCAAACTAATTTATGAACTCCAGCACATTTACATTTCATCTTTGTTTACTCAGCTTTCCTGTCTCTCCTTTTATAACTCCACTCTCTTTCCTACTTAATGAAACTTCTTCTCAAAATCCTCTAGTTATATTTGAGTTTTCATTGAGCAAAAGCAGAGAAGCTAAGCAATGCCTGTTAAAGCCATGTGACATACGTTATCCTTCCATGTACTACTTACTTTTTGTTTGCTCTAATTTCCTTTACCTATCTCCATCCAGCTTAGAAAACTGTATTTAAGGAGATAAATACTTCCCTGATGTAATACGTTTACCTGGTTACATTTATAACAATTAACAAAATATACAGGATTATCTAAAAATTCAGTTAAGTCAATGAAATGCATTCTGTTTAAATGCAAAAAGCTTCAGGGTAGAATAATAAGTATTATCAGTTTGCAGCTTACTTTTCCACCACCTCCAATGATCATTATTCTGTCATGGTCATAATAACACAAGGTATTCAGCATTTGTCAGCTAACTCCTGGGAAAATTCTAATTGAAACAGACTATTTATATAAATAAATATCCAATATATACAGTTCAAGTGGAAAAACCTCCAACAAAACAAAACAAACAAAAACCAAAACAAAATACTGTTTCTTCAATATTTTTATATGGACTGTTTCAGAAATAGTCAGGCTCAATCCTTCCTGAGCAGCCTAGTCTTTACTTTCTTCTGTTGAATTCTGCTTTTTTTCATTGCTTAGATTTGAGCAATCTCAAAATGAGTTCTTTGCTTTCCCTTGCTTACTGTAGTTTTGAAATCTATTGTTAAAACCGTGTTTACAATCTATGGCTTTTATTCCTTTTGGATTTTCAGAGCTCCTAATCCAACATGTAGATGTAATCACAGCAGTAAATATGATTTTCTCAGTCTACTGAGGGATGTACTTTGGAAAAAAATAAAGCAAGAAATTTTCTTAAGCCAGGATGATCTCTCATATACATGTATGTATGTGTGCATATATACTTTTAAATATATATTTACATATATGAAAAAAACATGTATTTATACACACGTTTTTTCATTTCTCTCAGTTTCTCCCTATAAGCTACCTAATGGTTTTGAAACTGTGCCTGATATTCTGATATCAGGAGAAGCTATAGCCTACATTCATCTAAATGCAACCATGTTTTCAAATGATGTTATTGTGCTTTTAAGTTCATCATTTTATTCTCTTAAAAAGAAGTCTCAAAGATGTCATGAAATTTCCTGTAAGCAAAACCACAGCAATATCAAACAGACCACTACACTTACAAAGAAAATTTTTTACATTTCAGCTTCAAATAACAAGGAGTAACAATATAAACAAAAATATCTTCATGCAAGATATTTTCATGGCCCTGATTCTGGAGTTTCTTCCAGTGGCAGAAACAGAAGGTCTGGAGTCTGTGGTATGGGAGGTCTCTCAGCACTGGGAGACGTGCTGGTCCCAGCCTCATGATTGCCCACATAACTTTCAACAGATGTTACATGCAGAAAGGGGATTCTGCTGGTTAGTTGTCCACTGACATTGCAAAACTCCATTTTAGAAAGTGATAATGTATTTTCCACTGCTTTTTCCATGAAGTTAGTTCAGAGAAGTTCTTTTGCTTAACGAGGATATCAGTGCCTCTATAGTTCCTATTATTTTAATTTTACCTGTTAATATTAATCAGCAATTTTCAGCAGTCTTGAGGATATTCTGTTGAGCTCCTAATTCAACCTGCACTTGTGCTGCCCAGCGTCACCTATCTGGAAGGAAGGGGCTAGAGCTGGGACCTGAGAAGGGGTCAAGTCGTGGATCCAGACTGATATCTCCATCCTGCCAGATTTACATTATTTTATGCAGAAGGGTTTTGAAACACACTGTGGCGTTACATAACACTGTAGAGAGGATTAATCTTCCCAGTTCACCACTTGAACCCATGTGAGCACATGCTGTAAACACACTCTGAGTCTGAAAGAATTATAGTAACCCTACCAGTTGGAAAGCAGTAGGTTTTAACCTTTTAATTACTTAACTGCTCTATATAATCAGACTGCTTTTGCAATTCCCTAGCCAAATCAGTGGGAGGGCTCAACAGACAATGAGTCATGAGCCTTGTCCTGCTCTTCCAGAAAACTAGAAAGCTAATGCAAAAACCCACAGTTGTCAGCATGGGAGGTGGCAATTAGTCTACATCATAATCCAGTATGTTGATTTGGGGATCATGAACAAAATAAGGAAATGTCAGTAGAAGGAACGCAGATAGTCATTAGAAGAAAGATCTTTCTTTAACCAAAAAACAGCTTAACTCAAGGTGAAGCATGGGGACAAAAAGTTAGACTTTAGATTAAATTTGATTTAAAACTAAGAAAAATAAGAGGGAGTCTGTCAGTAGTGTCAGTGTGGCCATAAAATTGTGAGGAAATTTGGAGAAAATAGCGGTCAGTCTGATGTAGTACAAACATCCCACTGCAAAATAAATGCCTACCTCTCTTCCTAAAAACGGGTGTGCAAAAAGTTGCATAATGAAATAGATCTTTAAAAAATGCAAAAGTGCATTTAACATTACTAACGGCCATTCATATTAAGTGCTGTTGGAAGCGCAGGGCGCCTGTGTGGAAACACTAATCTGTAAGTATCTGTAAGCAATGGAAAGCCCATCACTTTGTAACAATGCAGTGAGCATCAGGAAACTCTCATACGGATTTATTTACTTATCAATGTGCTTCTAGGAGAACAAATCTTTTCTCAGTGAATTATGGTTTTAATAAATCATGGTGTTACTTAAAGAAGCTATTAGCCAATGTCACCGTGAGTGCCATCGGAACAAAGTATCAGAACTGTCAGTGAGTAAGCAGCAGTCTTGCTGAAGTCTCATTAAATTACAGCAAAAGATCTCAGATGTTTTAGATCACATTGTACACAGGGGATTTTACTGCCCTTTTTTTTTTTTTATTCTCTTCTAACTGAAGTTCATCCTCTTGTTTTGTCTCCTTACAGGCTTTTGCTGACTACTTCACTCGAGGCTCTGCAAAGTTTAAGCTTGGGTTCTCCAGAGGAGCAGAAGTCTCCCCTGTCTTCCTCTTCTGCTGCAGAAGCTGGGACTGTCTCTAAAACATCTACACACTTCAAGGCTACACGTTACTTTTCATCAAAGGCTATGGGCAAATCAAATGAAGCGTTTGGAGGGAAAAGGAGCCAAAAAATTCCCTCTTCTGTGAAACAAAAAATAAGGACATGCCTTCTGTCTACACCCACAACTATATTTTTTTTTAAAGAATGTCTTCCCTAAGATCAATGAAAATTTCTAATGTTTACTGAGCTATATGGAAGGGGGAAGAAGAAAACAGAGAGAAAGGGAGACAGAGAGAAGGAAAGGGAGAAGAGAGAGGAGAGGAGAGGGAAAGGGGAGAAAGAAAAGAGTGCTTTTAGAAAGATACATATTATTGTTTATGGCTCATGTAACTGCGATTAGGCACTACTCTCAGATTCTTTTTTCCCAGCATTTCTTTCTCTTTTTATTCCCCTCCTCCTGTATTTTGTACTATAATTTAGGTAATGTGAACAAAACAACCACAAAAGCTTTTTAGCTTTCTTATTTTTAGAGCAGCAATGGAGCAGCAGTGAGGTCATGTTGCTATGAGCTACCTTGCCGAGCAACTTGTCAAGGGATTTCCTCTACATTAGTAACTAGACGTCACTAGAAATTGGATATCTCTGTATGAACGTTTGGGTTTGGTTCTGGTGGTTTTTTTACTACTAGAAAATTCTTATAAATGCCTCTTCTCTATATGCTGGACTCAACATTTCCTAAAAACACGGTGGATTTCAGGAGGTTGTTAAAACACAAGGTCAGTTAATATTAAAAAGGTACCATACAACTCCCATGTTTCAAAATGGTACAGGATATTTTCAGACAACCATTAAAAGTAGGTTTTTAAATTTCTTGTTGGAAAAAAGAGATACAATTTCTGCAATGAGCGATTGTACTTTTGTAGAGAGGAAAAGCCTTAAGAAAACCTAATTTTCTTTCATTTCAAAAGGAAATTAATTTTCATTATATTTCTTTATAATTAATTAAATCTATAATTTTAAATTAGATTAATCTCATAATCTAAAAAAAAAAATAAAATAAAAGCTTATTTTGTTTAAGGCAAGTCATACATTAACTGCAAATAATATAATGGCGTCTTTGTTATCCTGTAGCCACATTATTCAACTGTAACTGTAGCAGAGACTGTACAGACTATGCTTCGTGGCTCAAGACTTATTTCATTTGCCTGTGGCTGGTTTTGTTGCTCATGTGAGAATACTGTTACACCTAGACTTCAAATGGCCTTTTGTCTGATAACATCCAGTAACTCAAGAGGAGGCTCTGACTTTCACCCTTTCTACACTCATATTCTGCTCATCTGAAATAGACCTTGGTCCTGACCTTCCAGATAATACACATTCTCCAACACTGACGAGAAGAGCTAAAATACCTTGATTTAATCACACTGACTCTGAAAATTAAAAAAATAAGGAAATAACTATATCATGACTTCATGACCTTACAGGTTACTTGCCAAATCTTACGGGGCCAAGAACTACAAAGCACATACCTAAGACATACCTCAGAAGGTGTTTATACCAGTTTACACACAGAGGATAGCAAAGTGTCGCTTGTATCCCTGTGGTTTATCACAGAGGAAGCAAACCTTACTTGTGGCCAAGTCCTAAGGCAACTGGAAATGGTGGTTCCAGCAACACCCATTCAGTCCAATCCACTTAAAGCAGGGATTTTTAATTGCTTACAAAAGGTTGTGAAAACAGCCCTGTTGATGGGTGCACAGGTACAATGGACAACATAGGGAAGCCAATCAATGTCCTTAAGTCAGAAATGGCCATCACTGATTACACAGTGCTTCACACAAGTTACTTAGAGACAGAAGGAGGCCAATTTCCTGTCAGTGAAGGAAGGGTGTAGGACTACTGCAGGTCTTAAGAGGTTATGAGTAAGAACAAACCTCTTTTTGAATACTACAAACTGATCTCTGAGACATAGGAAGTGAGTCTTAGAGGGTTATGAGGGAACCAAGTTATAACCTTCTCAGCAGCTGAAGATGGAGACCTTAGACTGGACTAAGTCAATGATTATAGGGCTTATCGCATAATCATCTTTGGCTGTAACAGAAAAGGAAAAAATCCACACTGCTAAATATTTATACTTCTGTCTGGGGCATTGTAAAGATCTCATTTAGCCACATGTACTTGCTATTGATAAATTTCTGCAGTGGCCTGGCAGGGTGAAAAATTAGTAGTTGTCTAAATGTAGTTCCTCAGCAGTAGTGTCCATTTGCTTTGAGATGACTCTGAAAGAAGAGACCCAGATAGTGAGCTTTTTTCTCACAACTCACTTGAATTCAAAAAGGTTACTTTGCATTTCCATTATCATAATTGACAACTTAATTAGTTGCAGATGTTTTGAAGACAGTGTAGAAATAATAAAAGAAGAAAAAAAAAAAAAATCACTTAATCAGCTCCAAAGCTATATCATTTTAAAACTTCTTGAAGAAGGCAATAACCACAAAATTAGTTGTCTTTAAATAGTTTCACTTTCTGTTTGTTTTCAAAAACCAATACAGCTGTGATGAATAAAAAGTTAGAAACTGACTGAGCAACCAAGATAAATACTGAAACTGGGTTGGAAAGTGTCTTTTCAGTGAAATTCTCAAAAGATGTCTCTCTCAAGCTGCTGTTGCTACAGTTCTTATACTGCTCTCTGCTAATATGGCAGAAATTACCCTGGATGAGAAGGTACAAAGAGTTTTCCTATTCTAAGGATTTTTAAAATGCCAAAAGGGGAACACACATAGAGACAAGTTCCCGTCCACTTCCAGTCATTCCAGGAGGATTGTTTTCTAGTTTGGTCAGAGTACAACTGCTGAAGATCATCCGTCTGTTAAGATCCAAACCCAAATGACAAAGACAAGGTAACCCATTTTACTCAGCTTCTTACCTAACTCCTTGCAGACCACTCTTACATGCTACAGTGACAGCTCTGAGCAGTCTGGAACTTCCAGAAAATTGCATATTGCATGTGGGCTGCTGGAGTTGCTTTAGTTATAACAATCATTCCTTTACCTAACAATTACTGAGCAGAAGTGTTATGTGAATTCTAAATGATGGTTAAGTAGCTGTGAAAGGCCCCGTATTCCAGTTCACTAAATTCAGATTAAAACTAGTAAGAGCTTTAAATTCCTACTTCGAATTACTACTTGTTTAGAATGAACAACCTAATTTAATGGTAAAGACTAAATCAGTTTTAAACTGAGTTTAAATTAAATTAAAATTTATCAAAATATGTGGCAATTAAGAAATCAACCCATATTCAGTTTTGGAAGCTTCATCCCCAGAAGATGAGACATACATGTATGATTTCAAACTTCTACATTTTAGATCAAATCCAGAAGAAAAAAAAACAAGTTATCGTGTTCATACATTCATTTCCCCCATTGTCATTTATTATCATAATGATGTACTCATTATTAAGCTTTTAAGAAGTAAGCTAAGGTACATTCTTTAAACTCAGGATTATTCCTGATGCTGAACTTCTATCATCGAAGATCACCGTGCAAGTGTTAAGTTGGTGTGGGTAGCTAGGCCTATGTATCTATACAGACATTTTGAGGCTATTATTCCCAAAGTTCTCATGTCTTAAAATATTTTTAAAAGGTTTTCCTGCAACAAAGACATCTTTCTTTCTTTTTTTTCTCAATGTTGAATAAGCTCAACAGTTCAGAAGTTCAATCTTTTTTCTGAAAAAAGCCCCAAAACCAGCAAACCACAAACCACCCTAAAAATGAATCCAAACAAAAAAACCCAAAGAAACATTTATCTAAAAATGGATGATTTACCAAATTAGCTGCCTGCAGTTTGTAGCTCTGTAGGAAAGAAAAAAGTATTATTTTTTAAGATAAATTTTGCTTTTATTCAAGAACCATCTCATGTTATTTTAATGCCTATTCGTTTCTGCTTCCCAGTGGTACAGAAATACACGAAAATGAAAAATATAAGAGGCAGTCTGGGAAAATTATTCATACTCAGAAAATGTCTTGGAATGGCTTCCAGTCAAATTATACACAAGGATGCAAGTAGGACAGATTGTGGGAATTCTTTTATCCTAAACGATTTATCTTTATCTATTTATCTGTGGTTCAGCTACTTCACTGATAAGGAAATTGATCTGCACTCTCTTTCTGCCTGCATTAATCATATCTATTATAGGTTTGAAGCACCTCTTCTTAGTGCAAAGGAATCACAATTTACCATTCGGGACAAAGACAGTGAAATGAACGTATTAGCTTTACTTCTTTAATTTACATACATTAAAATCTCTTCTCACTGTACCCTCTCATCACTATACAATACTGGAGAAAAACAGCTCTTATCCTTCCCGATTAAGACAATTTTTTCCTATATTCAGACATGATTTACATATTTGAGACTTTTTTTGAACAACCTTCCTGAAACATGAGTTCAAGAAACTGTGGGAGTCTTTTCTAAATGCTAAAACCTAACAGACATCCCCCAAGCCTCCCCAAAAAGACAAGAAGAGGAAGCATTTAGCAGTATCTTCAAAATAACATCAAAATTTTATACTGTGAAAAATAGCAGTCAAGAACACAAGCCAAGTAAGAAACATTTTTCTAAGTCAGGGAAAGCGAGGCTGCTTTCTCCTAACACTCTAAATCAGACTACCTTCTTGCAAATATGTGGTTATTACTTTTAGAAAATAATTTTCTAAAGTATTTAATAGAATAGTAATAATATTTGAGGGGAAAATGTTTCATTAATAAAGACATAAGTAGGATGTAGGAGGAAAACATGCAGCCTAAACATATGCCTAAAAATTCTAGCCATATAATGAAACAGAACGCAATACTCAACGTGCACCCATGGACCCATTGAGCCAATGGATCACTGAGCACGTGAGCTCCTATAGTACTGGAGTGGTTGCAATCCTGTCAGTATCTCAGCGTCACCTGTTTGAAGATCACATGAATGTAAAGATCACATGAATGTAAAGATCACATGAATGTAAAGATCACATGAATGTAAAGATCACATGAATGTAAAGATCACATGAATGTAAAGATCACATGAATGTAAAGATCACATGAATGATGGCAGTGCAAACACTTACAGAAAAGGTACACTGAAATGAGCCTAATGAATTAAACAAGCTGATTAAGTGTGCATCATGGGATGCTTTCCTCCATGGCTCACCCATCTTGACTACCAAATGGCCTTTCTAAATGTCCTCCCATAGGATTGAAATCTTTGGCAATGCAACTTGAAACGTACTGAAGACTATGGAGTTGCTTAATGCTGTACTTTTTTTAGTGTGACAATACATACCTAAATATAAAATTTACTTAGAGTGCTTATCCAGTTTTTGAAAACTATTATTATGGTATCTGTATATAGTGGCTGTGGAGAATGAATCACTTGGATCATTCAAAGTTCTGAGCATTTACCTGATAGGACTGAAAATTTTACATAGCTACTGTCTACCTTATGGTGAGTATTTTTAATTTTTTTAATTACACATTCAGCAACAAGGGATAAGAACTTCAATATAAGAAAAAGTAGAAAATGCAGTGTTATACTGAGTGCAGATAGCACAGAGTCTCACTATGCCCTGTTGGACCCTGAATTTCTTCCATGTAGCTTTGTAACTTGTCATATGCTTATATGAAATCAGTAACACTAATATAAACATAGTCTCAGTATGTATCCAACTATCTCTATTCAATTCTATTCTTGTAGGTCTGATTATAGATATATACTATGATTGCATAGAAATGCATACTATATATTATATGCATAAATGCAAAGTTTCATTCTTTGGGACTAACAAAACAGGAAACAAAAACTTACCGTTCTTCTTATAGAACATGATTTCTCCTTTGAATTCTACCTTTTCCTCCAAAGATTTCTCAATTTGAAGAATCATCTGCTCATTTGTTTCAGCACCAAGTAAAAATTTACAGCTGCAGCTCTTCTGCATGACTTCAGTTCGTGCAAATCCAGCAAGCTCACAGAAGCCATCTGAGCAGTAAACAATAGGGAATCCTTTAGCCACCTGAGCATTTGCAAGGATGAAGTTACTATCTGTAGAACACAAAAATAAAACATGAATTATAGTCTGAAATCTACACCATTTGACATCATACTTCAGCTTCATAGGAAGGACATGTATTTAAAAGCAAAATCCGAACTGCCTGCAAACAAGAATGCAACTTCTGGTTTTACACCATTGGTCTGAAACGAAATCAAGTCCAACAGTCCACATAACACTGTCATATGATGGTTCCTCATGGCTACATACAGCTTGCCTCACTGCATCATCAACCAGAAATTTGTAACTGCCTCTGAGATGGATGTCAGTACCTTAACACAACCAATTTGACCAATGACTGGTGACAAACACAGAAGCTTTGGAGAAATTTCAAAGGCGCTGTGTTATGCTGCCACTCAGACTACTCTGCTGTCTCAATAGACACACCTATATCTTAAAAAAAAGCTAATATCTCCATGCTCTAAATAAACTAAACTTGACCTTCATCAAAACTCAAATAAATTTCTTTTATATGATTTATCAAGGGAATGCTTAAAAGTAGAGTTGAGGGACATTCCAGGGCTACATGGAATTGTTTGTCCTTTGTTTTATCTCTTTTTTGCTATTTGGGTTTTTTTTTTTTTGTGAGGTAAAAAGATTTCATCCATAAGCGCTGTCAGCTGTCTTCCAGACCCCCACCGTACTTCTTCCATATGAAACCAGCACAGCAAAGATTCACCATTCTGTTACACCTTAATGTACTTGTGTACTATGCAACTAACATGCATGATAGCTCAAATAACAGTATAAATGATAAATTAAATAATAGCATATTGACATGGACATCAATCAACAAAACCCACTGACCCACTCTTTTAACGTGAGTTCAGATCTTTGGCAAATCTCGCAGCTTACTAGTTCATTTCCAGCCCTTCCTGAAGCATCTTTGGAGGTTTTGTGCCTTACACTTTCAACTTTGGCTTACACCAACAGCTCTAGTACTTTATGGTCTTTTTAAATTAGCATGGAGACCCTTTCCAGATAAGATATGAAGGTCTATCCACCTTTTACTTTTTGCCTCTGTTTCCTTATCTTGAAGCAAGGGGGAGGAAAAAAAAAAAAGGTTTTATGGGAGGAATCTATCTGCATTTCACTTTGAGGGAGGAAAGACTATTTTTTGCCTGTTGCTTATTAAGGAATGTTTACCTTACAGCTTGCTAGTGGGAGCTAAGAAGCAGTCTAGTCCCAAGACAGATACCTCACATTTTTCAAAATTATGTGCATATGGATTCATGTGTATGTATTAAAGGAAAATGCTATTAACTAGCCCAGAATCCCTTGATATATATTCATAAATTTAGAGAAATAATGAACTATTTTAATGGAAAACTCAGGTTGATATGCCTAATCCCCTTACAGGGATATATTATTCATGAACGGGGAAGGGAGGGACAGAATTTATAAACTAAAGGAAAAATATGTCTATTTCAGCTTTAACTGGCACAAGAGTTCTGCATCCGTTAAATTTTAGCAACTTCACCTATGTTACTATTTATTTACACAAGCTATAAAATACTTTGACTGATATTGCTAAGATTTCAGTACTTTAAAGACAATGCTGAGGTTTATTAACTGATCAATTTACTCTTAAGACTTTGTTTCAGTTACTCACCTTCCACTTAAATCTAATTAAAGTCTTCCAATAAATGATTGTTATAGTAAAGCAGACTTTTCTCATTTTCCAAATAATGAAATTTAAAAATGCATTTTGGTTCAGTGCAGTGCTTGACTTAGCCTGTCATTTTTATTTGCCTATCTAGGGAATAAGTATCATTACCATTCACACACTGACATGCTGCTCCCCCTGTCAACACAAAACTAAATCCCCATACTGCCAAAAGAATTAAAATCAGGTACTTGCAGTGCAGTTTAAAGACGGTGTTACAGTGTAAGACTGGCAGATCATACATCCCAAATGCATCTGCAGCTAACAAATTAATTTACTCCTGGGTTTCTTATTGTTTAAAATATAATTATATGATACAAAGATTTTTTTTTTCCTTTAAATTCTAATTGTTGTGAATTGCATGAAGCAGAATATGGAACACTGAAAGGACAGAAAAGGTAGGGAGGATGCTCCTGGATAGCAGGAAGGTTTGCATATTATTATGAACAGGAATATGCTGGAGCTTACACCAAGCATTCCATGATTTTATGAAAAATTTAAGATAGCCAAATTCTGCTGTCATTTACATCAAAATAAACCTAGGTTATTTTTGGTTTAACATTCATAGAAGAAAACAATGTACTTCTAAAAGCCAATCCAGTGGTGGCTAGAATAAGAGGCAACCTTTCTGTTAGCATCAGTAAGTATCTGATAAGACTTGTAAGCCTAATTTTGCTGAACATTTTGAGTACAACAGTAAAACATCAGCATCAGGAAATACAATCAGAATTCCATTTTCTGTTTTTCTCGGGCTTGAAGTTCAAATCAAATGATGAAAGATATGTCTGTAATCTCAAACTAGCACACTATTTAAATAATATATTGAGAAAAATCCTTGTAATATTTAAGGATCAAGCAACGTGATTGTGTCCAATACTTACCTGTTACATCAAATTCTTCAGTAATACTAAATGATTATTAATATTTACCCATTGCACAAGGCAATTTTTTTTTTTTTATAAACATATCTTAGAATATTCTGGTTAAAAGTCTATTTACTTCTGTAATTTATTTTCATGGCTTGGAATCTGTAACATCACTTGCTATTCCTTGTACACACTAAGCACCATAAAATATTTCAAAAAAAAAAAAAAAAAGAAAAAAAAACCAAACCCAAAACCAACCCAAGAACTGAGGATGAAATTGATAACATTCAGGCTTCAGTATGACACAAAAACAAACCCAGCACTTAATTCTGTGACCTTCAGTGATAGCTAGCTAGGTCTTAAAATCCAGAGTAGGAAGAATGGCATTTTATAGAGAATAATTTATTAGAGACCTATAGACTGGAAGACAGAACTTCTGTTAAATCTTTGAACTCACAGTAGGTAAGTTGCAATGAGCCATACAAACCTGTATGGTGTGGTATACGTTTATGTATACCACATTTGTGACACTTCCATAATAATAGAGAAGACATTGAATTCTCTATTATTCTTTCAGGATATCAGCCTGAATATTGTGTTATTCAGGTTGGTTGTTTGGGAGACAGTACTAGATTACTAGTAGGATTTTTCTAATTATGTTTAAGCAGGAGAACACATCCAAGATAAATTCATGATCTATTGAGAAAGATGTAACCTTGAGTCTTCGGAACTGTTTAGGAATACAGAGCATTTGCAAAAACAGAGTAGAACTGCTACAAATCAGTGTACAACCTGAAAGAACAGATTTTGACAAAACCACAAATAACACTCTTCGGCTCAGAAACCAAGTGCTGGAAATCAGTGCAAATTAGATAAAAAACATTCACATTGTGCATTTGTATATTAGCTTTGATTGAAATTATTTGTTATATATTCAAGCCTGTGTGTGATGTTTGAAGGATGATTTTGAAGTGCTTATGTTAAAGATGGGACAAGAAGCTTAGACCAAAAAAAAAAAAAAATAAAAATCCAACAACATTCACACTGTGCTTCTTTTTCTCTAAGGTCATTTTCTATAAAGATCAAAAGACTTTTTCACATGAAAGTTCGAAGGAAGACTATTAGGAGCTTGCATGCCTGCACTTGCTTTTTGGAAGCAGAACAAATTGGAGTGGATAGGACATTGATCAGGAGAAGACTTGCCTGGTTTCCAGAAGCCTCTGTCAGAAACATAGCATAAACTTGGAGTCAGTTAAAAAAGCTGAACCAGAACCATGCTAACTACACCTTCAATCACAGGCCTACACACCATTGCCCTGTTTCAATGACCTGAAACCCAAAAATTATAACCTAAGAACAGAACAAGTTTATATTGCATGCCATCTGATACAGAAACAGGTTTGTTAAACATCCCATGACAGAGTTTTAAAATTGACATAATTAAAGGGAAAGGCTATTACGAAATTCTCTGCTTTATAATTGATGCACACAATTTATCTGACTGTTTGTAATGAGACCATGTTACAATTAAACTCAGCACTCCCTTGATAAATCTTACTGTCATCTTATTTAGTGAAAAATGACAAAAGGGTTTTGCTTTAATACTGTAGCTATGTACTGCTATAAATCTCATCGTTGTGCTTCCCCAGTTCTTGTAACAGTTCTTTTCAATCAAAGTCCAGATGGTTTCTGCAAGTCTTCATCTTTTATCAGTGAAGAGAACATCTATCTGACTTCTTGTGCAACTGAGCACAGCCAATCACCATTCTCATTTTCAATACTGAATTATTTATGAATCAAAAAGGAAGACAAAATACCCTGCAAAATAAAAAAAAGGTAATTTCCCTGGCAATCAAAAAAGCTGCATTAATTAAACATAGTTACTCTATGAAATGGAGAACAGTCTGTAATTCTTCTGGATGAAAGGATTTACTACATTTTTGTTTGCACAGTTCCTACACGGGCAACTTAACAAGAGATGCCCCATTCCAGGTTCACAGAAATTACTGTTACAGAGAACATGACCACATTAACAGTTAAGATTGCCTAATTGAATGAGTAAAACAGCATATGAAAATCATAGAATCATATATAGAATCATAGAACCAACTGGGTTGGAAAAGACCTTTAGGATCATCAAGTCCAACCGTTCCCCCAGCACTGCAATATTTAACTTTATGTTAGCACATTTAGGTGCAAGTGAGTTTAGAGTTCAAGCTCATTTACCAACTACTGTTTTTTGGATCTGATTGAGACCAAAATGATTTTACAATGCATACACTTCCACATATTAAAGTTCCTCTTGAAAAATCTCAGTGCAGGTTATGGGGTCACTAGTATGAGGTTTAGATTTATCCACTTCTAGGTGAGTCAGTAAGAAAATTTACTGGTACCTCTTTCCACTCTTCATTTAAAAAATACTGTATATTCCAGTGAACAGTAAAAGAACTATGTATTATAAAGTGCACATAAAGACTGATGAGCAAAAGACCCACACTGTAAGCTTATATAATTAATTGACGAAAATTAAACTCCACTAGCAGAAGGAAACATACAGATCTTTTTCTCAGAAGGATCTAAGAAATATCTTTTTACTTTTTTTCTTGGTATTTACCTTGAATTACAAATTCACATTGCAAATATATTGCATACAACAACAATTCAAATCCATGAAGCTGAATAAAGGTTGCAATTAAATATTTCTTTTCCAACCCTTAAGCAGTGTTGATTTTGACAGCATTTGATTTTTTGGTTAAAAGCTATTACATTCTACTTGACCAGCACTATTTGTGGTATTGATAACGCAGTGATATCCAGCACACAGTGCTGGCGTAACTAGAAGTTATACTGCAGTTGTTAATATTTATATGGTAGTGTGCAGTTTTATATGCACTGAAATGCTACAAGTAAAACAACGCACAGTGGCTACCAGAATTTTGTCAATGGGAACTGGAGGTGATTGTTCACCTGGCAGAAATGAAACCTTATGAGGAAATTCAGCTGCTGTTCGGTGTTTTTTGTGGATGCTCACTGGAGAGGAGAGCACATGGATTCCTGCTTCCAAAGGAAGTATGTTTTGCAATTTCTGCAGTAAAATATATGGAAATTTTAAGTTCATTCAGGATGCAGAAGGGCCATTTGTATAACACAGCTATGTTTAATTTCCTGAGTTTTTTGCAGCCTGTTCTATTGATTTAAAATTCAGTGGGAATGGTAGAAATGGAACTGCTATAAGTCAAACTAACACATTGAGTTCTTATACCCTGCAATCATGTAGCCCAATGATTTAAGATCCTGAGATCATGACCTGGTTTCCAGTATTTAACAGAGAAAGGTTTGCAGATGAACAGCTATAGAATCATAGAATCAACCAAGTTGGAAAAGACCTTTAAGTTCATCAAGTCCAACCTCTACCCCAGCACTGCCAAGACCACCACTAAACCATACCACTGAGGGTCTCATCTACACCATTTTTTGAACACTTCCAGGGACAGTGATTCCACCACTTCACTGGGCAGCCTGTTCCAATGCCTGATCACCCCCTCTGTGAAGAAATTTTTCCTAATATCCAATCTAAACCTCCCCCGGCTTAGTCCTTCTGAATAGAAACATTTTCAAAGATAAGAGTCACATCCTTATCAGACATTCACCAGTGTGATCCTGTCTATGTCTTCCTTTATCACTTGTCTGAAATTAAATAAGGAGTTGAAATCTGTTTTATTTACAACTATTTTAAGCACTATGTCACCCACTCACAGTTGGTGCTCAGTTTACAGACATACCAGACTTTCACCATTGCACAATATTTTGTGGTTTTAATGTTTTATGCACGCCTTTACTAAGTATAATTCCTGATGATCCTGTGCATAATACTACTGCACTGCTTAACTATTAGGATATTTGTCTTCTATATATGTACTGGTGCTGATGTTGCAATATATCTGGCAACCAGACATTATGGTTACTGCTAACAGAGCTAGTGGAAGAATACAGGAAATAGATTAACAAGCTATAACTCCTGCACACATGAGGGGAAGAGCTTAAGTTAGACGTTTTGAACCCATGCAAAATAGCTGCAAAAGATGTTTCCTGCATCTTTGAAATCTAATGCTCCTTTCTTCCTATGAGACTGTGTTGATTATGGAGTGATAGCTCAGGGACTTGGAAAATACTCTGATGCAAACTATAGTGGACATAAGGAACTGGATTTCTTTACAATGTGATAATTTGGAGTTGAAGAACTATTTACCCACTATTAGGAAAGTTTCATTTTTTGACTTGAAATGAGTAGATTCTGTGGAGATTTGTTTCCCCTTTGGAAGTGACAATGGAAAAAACATTGTGGTATAGCAGTTTCTATATAAAAGAGAGAGTTATTAGTAACTAAATGAAGAAAATATTTTCAGTACTGAACTATAAAGGGATCTGAATGCAAAGAACACAGAAAAGCTTCATGGTCCTTCCCTTGCTTCCACCATGCAAGGCCAGCTGAAGCTATTCACTGCCCACTAGCTGAGCACAGGGAACTTTCAGCCACTATTCATAAAAAGAATGAAGAACAAGTTACACTTGAAGCCCGGCAAGTGCCCATGGAAGAAACTGAGAACAAGCTATGCCCTCTGGGTGCTAGAGATTCCAGTGAGGTACAAGTCATAAACAGACTAAGTTTCCTCTGGCATTCTCCTCTTATTCTCCCCCATGACAATTTCATGCCAGCTTGTGGTGACTTCTACTGTACTGAGTTCTCTCTATAATTATTATACTTCAATATTAAGATGCTGGAACTCTATGGATAAAAGTAACCATTTTGAGCCTTTGCAGTTTGTATGCTCCTCTCTTGGTCCCTGAAATTAAAGGGTAATCTTGTGTTAATTTTTATGGGGAGAAGCAGTGGAGTCATATATGTCTATTCTAGTGAGACGAGTTCTCTGTAAATGGCAAGAATTTTTGCATACAGTTTTCTCAGAGAAGTAACACTTATCTAAAATGATGCTGCAGAAAATAAACTATGTTCAAAGAACATTTTTCTGACAAATTGACAGAAATTATTTCAAAAGTGGTGCAGAAAATGATGAACAGTGTCCAGGAAATGTCAGTTACAGAAAGCTAGGGTTCTATACTGCACTATTTACCATAACAAACAATTACATTATGTATCCCAAATTCACCCTTTCCAAATCAAAACAAATCTAAGAAGCTCAATATGCTGCTTGCTGATATTGTATTCTTAAGATCTGTAAAAATCCACAATATTTTGGGAGTGGAAGAGGATAAGAGGAATGATACAGGTGAGAATGTAATTATCTTATTCAAAAGAAAACAAATCGTCTTTTAGTGGGTTCACCAGCTGAGAATAATCTCATGAAAAAGCCAGAGGAAAAATGCTGAAAACTGGGGAAGGGCCAGTATTGAGCAAACAAGCAGTATAACCTTAATGGAAAAGTACAGTAGACACCTGAAGCAGACATAGGCTATTATTTCTCATAATGAAGCTACTGTGGACCTCCTGAATGCTTGTGAATGATTGCTATAGCTTGGAGCAGGAGCACCTGCGCTTAGATGTACACATTTATGCAAGATATCTAAAGATACTTAATTATTTAAAATTCAGACCTTTTTTGTGTCTGGTTGTTTTGTTTTATTTCTAGTTCTTTATTGAAGGAAACAAAGAGGCTCAGTAGCACAGAAGAACCTTTAGCATTTCTATAGCAAATATTATTTTCATTCAACTGTGGAATTTTGTTCTGTAGCAATCAAGTATAAAGATGTTGTAATCAAATTCTAGTGTTGCTACAGGAGGTAATTTGAAGTCCTGCCTTGTTTCTCCAAAGCTTAATGTAAAGAAAGTGATGAAAAATGCCTTGACCAAATGGCAGCAGATGCTTCTATCTGTTTACAAAGTTTTCATGCAAGAGAGAATAATCTTATTCATTTGGAGAGTTTTGAAATAATTTCTAGAAAGCCTGGTAGTTATGCTATAGATTGGTCCTCTATCTCATCAAGTATAAGTGTCACTGAGAAGAAGTAGAGAAAAATACTAAAAATACACAAAAAAAAAAAGGTTTTGGCACAAGCTGTGCAAAGTTTTATAAATTACACTTACTGAAGACACCGAAAGTAGACAAAAACTGTAAATTACAACCTGATTATACTGCCATATTTCCTATGAGACCTGATGCTATAATTCTGGAAAGTCATTGCTGTTCTAGAAACGGTTTTGAATGTAAAAACTAATTCAGAGAGACTGTAAATCAGAGAATTTACTCAGCATCATCATATATACCTGCAGAAATACCTTTGTCCGTTTTATAATCTTTTGCAATTCGAGTTTCCACAATACTGACACAGTGTAAATATCTCCTTTAACCTACTGAACCTCAGTATCAGGATCAGGAGCCTCATCTCCACAGGAATGGTGGGAAGTAACTTCTTCCACAGGGTACTCAGAATAATCACATATATTTATCATATGAGGACTAAATACCTTCACCTCTAAGCTACACTGAATACTTCCTTAAAGCACAGGAACTGGGTAATATCAGTAAACAAACCATGAAAGAATTCAAAAGAACCCTTTTGCACTATGTATATGCAGGTAGGCTCTGAATGTTGATAAAATAAACCCACCTTACCCACGTCTTTCCTTCTTGCAAATAATGGGCAAAAATCATCTGCAGGTAAGATACTATAGAACTAAGTCCTTAAGTGGAAATTATTCCAAGGAAAGAGATAAAAGGCACAGCTTTTTATTGCTGTTTTTATTGGTTTTCTTTTTATTCTAACAAAGTAAGGTGCATAAAGTAGGAGTCTGACCTCAAGGATTATATTGTGGTTTAGGAAAATAATTCAATTTCAGAGCTCCCTATGTGTGTAAATATGAGCGAATAGGGTCACTACACATACTGTGCACAATAGCATAAATCAATGTTCTTCAGTAACAATATCAATAATGACAACTCTGAAAGACTTGACTGAAAACTTCAAAATCTACAATTGCTGGGTAAAAATAACAAACAAAAAGTGTCAAAACTGGCCTGTTAAAACAAATACTCTCACACAAGCAGAGTAAAATACAGTATAGTAGATTACATCAGAAATAGTAAGAAATGCTGTGCTGTGCTCTAGGTACCATAGTAGCCTAGTGTTAGTAATGCTATGGGACTGCTACTTGCAGCCCTATAACCTTTACCTGCACTGTTGAGGCAGTGATTTCAGAGCCTTTGTAGTGTTGTTTTTCTTCTATTCTTTTCACGCTTTTGTTCTTATATTCTTGTTCTCACAGCCTTGGACCTGAGAGCCTGAAGAGTCATGGGCTCTTACAGGAAACACCTATCACTGGTCTAAGAATGACTCCATCACTCCCCTTGTCTTATCTAACTTTATATCTATAAAGTTTGTTAGAGACAACCAAAAAACTGTTCACAGCCAAGTAAATAGTAGTAATTCAAGTATTCAATATATATATTAACCTGTAATGGGTGTACACACAAGCTTAACAAGCAATAAATACACATCACCGCTGGCTAATTCGCATAACCCCATCGGTGCTAATACTACCATTTAATGGGAACAAACAGGGGGTAGGAGTGCATGGTGTGTGTGATAGGAGGTACTGATAAAAGTGTATAGCACTAGAGAAAACAAGGTGAAAAATCTTCTTTCTCACTGCCACCTGCTGCATTGGAGAAATGCCCAGAGCTCTTTTAGGGATCCTGTCACTGCTTCTCCCAGCTGGCTGCTAGCAAGAGTTTTCTCTTTCCCTTTGCGCTCTCTCTGCTTTGTTGTTCTACCTTTCTCCTAAATCAGGCTTTCAGAGTTAGTATATGTGGGGACCACTATGAAACCTCTGCCTGTGTAAGCCTGCCCCAAAATCTTTTTTCCTTTGTAAACCAAACTTCCTATTAATTTCTTATTCTCATCCCCTGCTCTCGCCTATGCAGGCTTTCCCAGTCCCTCACACTTTTTGTCACACAGCTGACCTCTTCAACTCGCCCAGTAAAGAGCAGCTCTCTTGTTTTTTAAACTTGGGTTAAAGTCCTGCTGGATGAACAGGTTGTATTCTGCAGTCAGATGAGAGCAGAACTTCAGTGCAAGGGGATGAGGGAGAGCAGCATGGAGGAGGAGGCATGGCATCAGCAGGTGGCAGATCAGTTTGGCTCTTTGTATGGTAACAAACGTAACCCACTTTGGGTCAAAGCGGCCTGCAGTGGGGAGCAGTCTAGGGGAGCTGCTCAAGAACACATTATTCCAGAAAAAGAGCTTCTTTTAATAAGCACGTCAGAACCTGAGTTCTACTGCATTGTTTTTTATAGTACTATGGACTCCTGTGTAGGAGTCACGTCAGTGGAAAACTGAGCAGCCACAGCAGGAGCCAAAAAGAAAGATACATTTCAGGGAAAAATGAAGTCTCTCATCAAGGCAATCATCCAAGCACTAAATAACAAGCCAGCATCTGATGCAGTAATAAATTGGGATTCATTCAGAAGAGGAATAAAAGTCTCCCAACCCTTTTAGAACACTTCTAGCCTTTATTTATTTCCCCCCCTCCTTCTTTTTCATAAGAATTTCAAGTAGTTTTTAACCTCATCTTGGATGTAAAAACCCTTCAGAGGGCTGCCCAAGAACTTCTCTTGCTTCAGGAAACGTTTATCAGCCTTCTCTCTCTCACCAAGGACAGATAGTTGTTGCCTTAATTTCCCATTCTCTTAAAAAAGCCATGAATATTAAAGTAAGAAGACTCACTTGTTCTCACTCCAGGAGACAGAAGAAATGGAGAGACAGAACTCTGAAACTTGCTTCTATTTCTCTTTTTGATTGTTGTTTACTTAATTCCTCACTAATTGGTGGTGCTGGCATACTTCTGTCAGTATTATTAACTACTTGCACTTTGTTAAGACTCATGTTCTAGGACATTTTATCAGCAGAAATACTAAAAAATATAGCTCTATGCTGCCTAAATTGTGAACCAAAATGTACCTTAAGAGACAATGAAGAGTTGGAGAGAGGGGAAAATAAATGAGGAAACAAAGAAAAAAAAGGAATTCAGGAAAGCCAGTTGCTATCAACCTAATCAACTTGCCATTTCTAAAGGATGCTATGAGATACAGTTGTCTGCACAGGTCAGATCATACCATTTGCCTCAAACTTGAATTAAGCAAGGACCTGAGATTCACATATCCTTGATACTGAATCTATTGTACTAAAAGATTTTACTACACAAAGGTTAGTCACATCTACCTCTGCCTTTGAAGTATTTAAGAACTAATCTTCCTGAACAACTTTCTCTTCCATTTAGGCTTTCCTAGAAAAAGAAGGACTAACCTTGTTCAGAGTTTGAGCTCTTTGATCTTACCCCAGTCTTCAAGAGATACGACAGAAACACAATCCGATATCAGTTATATACCTACAGTAGAAATCTGAATAACCTAGTGATCATCTGTGCAAATTTCAACTCCCACAAGAAGTGAAGGAAACTATACAACATATGTTTAATATCTTCTTCTGTAAAAAGAAGGAACCTTAAGGATTTCACTTTACAAATATATTCCTGTGCCTTGCCATCATATTTTCAATTAAAATCCACTAACACACACATTATTCAATGGGGTTTGTATGCAATAATATGTTTAACTTCTGTTAATTAATTGCTGCTCCACTTACTAGCATGCCAGACATTTTCAGGCACTATCCTTAGTTATGCTGTTTCACACTTGAAAAAATGGGAGCTAATGCTAATTGAGCCAGTCCTATTCAGCTGGTAAAACTAATGACTAAGTCTTACTCCACCTTCTGTAACTGAAAAATTAGAAGAGACAAATTGCTTTTTTCCCCTCCCCTCCAACCCCAGTATAATTTGTTTCTAAAAAAAAAAATAATTAAAAAACCCCATCAATATCTAGCTATACACTTATGTTGTTACATGGACATGTACATGAGATTTGTATTGATCATGACAATATATTTCTGCAACTGAGGTATTTCATTTCCTAAAAGATTTTCTCTCTGCAAAATGACAAGTAAACAGAGAACACATTCATAACAAGATTAATATGCAATCATAAAATACCTCAAGAATATTGTAATTCACAAGAATCCTGTTTCTCAGCCATCACATGGATGTGTCCTATTGATGTCCTGCTGTGTTCAGCACCCCATTTCTCAGAATGCAGAGTTAATGATGGTTAACTGGCACATTAGTGATGCACTGCCTGGTGCTTTCACTCAAACAATGTACAGGCCAGCTTTCTTTTGAAAGCAAGATGAGGTGCATGCATGCTTGCTTCTTTGGATTTTCATTTTCTGTATTTGATTTTGGACTTTAGGAATACTTGCATGGAAAACAAAATCCTAAGTAGTCCTTTCACAAAGGAGTTATAAGAAGTCTACTATAGAAGCTCCTTAACTATTAGCTGTGAGATAACTAAAATCGGGGAGGGGCTTCATGGGATTTGCAGCTCCTGTGCACTGACTTATTAACTGCAGTCCACAATGAAAACAAGCATCTTCGTAACTCCATTCCTTAAGCCACAGTACTTAAATACTCTTCCTTCTCTGCTGCAGTAGTCCTTACTCTTACATACACCCCTCACAATTCCCCAGTTCTTCCCTTTCTTCTTCAGGTACGTATCTATTTTAGTTTGCTTTCAGTTCTCACATGAAGAGGCAGATCCTATTTTCTTGGCCTGCTGAGGTCTGCATGCTGGTTGATTTGAGAGCCAAATGGCTTGAAATATTTTATATGGCTGCTGGTGGTTTCTTTTGCAGGCCTATTGCACAAATTTACCATTTCTTTAATCATCCAGCAAGTTTCCAAGTTTTTCTTGAAACAAGAGGAAAAAAAGAAAAAAAAAATGCTTGCCGTGATTACATTAGTCTTAATCCCCTTCTTCGAACTTTAGGGTGATGCAATGGTACTACAAAATGAAAATAGAGAAAGTGAAAATCTCTAAGCAAACTTAGTTTTCTTTATATATGCAAGTGCAGAATCAGTAAAAGTCAGATTCTGATCCAGAGTATGCATACATACTTTTTGCTGAAATTGTTCATTTTTTCCTAATCTGGATGTTTTTGGTTTAGTTCACCATTGCACAGTACTTTTGCACAGTGTATATATACCTTTGTAATTTTACTATCCAAAAGAGCCCAGGTCAGATGTGACTCTTCAGAGTATTTGTCAATAAGCAAATACTTATTTTTCATGTTGCATATGTAAACTATGTCGGTCACTGGGCTTTTCAGGGTGATTTTTTTGTTTGGTTGTTTTTGGTTTTTTTAAGTTAAAAAGGTGTGATTTATTAACCTAATTCTTTCTTTGGGATGAGGATCTGCTCAGAATTAAATGTCACTGCTAATATTTCACAGATAGCATATCCACAACTACAAAGTAATAGCTTAAGTAGAAACTGAAGCTTGCTGATGGGAGATGTAGATCCTGGCCACACTCCTTCAGAGAATTCATGTGGAACCAGTGAAATCACTGGTGCTGAAGTACCACTTTGTTCCCACTATTTCCTCCTCCTCCCCCCCACCCCTTGTTTTTTCACTTTGGTTTCATATTGCTGCAAAAGTTGTCTCTAGACCTATCATTTTATTCTGCCTGTCACAACATACATTACAAAAGGTTGTTCTTTGAGTATGACATTAACAACCTAGCAAAAATGCTACACATCTGCTTCCCACAATTCTTTATTCAGGTGCAACCTGTTTGGCCTTTCATGAAGTTTCTTTAGAGTTGCAAGCATGCACACCAAAATCATGATCTCAAAAAAGAGAATAAAGCTCAAATGTACTTTACAACATAACGTAAAGGCAAAAAGCAAGGCAGGAGGGCGTAACCAAACCAAAAATCTTTCCTGATATGGATCATCATTTCTTCTTCTTAATCTCCTAAAGAAACAAATTCCTAATGAGAAGGAATGAATGCCATTTTAATCAATATATGTTTTTTCACTTTCAAAAATGAGTTTGTCATCTTCATCCTTAGGTACAGGTATTTAAAATAACATTTTTCTGTGGCATCAGTTACTCTGATACATCTCCAGGGAACTCATTTAACAGTAATAAATTTATCTTGCTCTAGAAGAGATGGAAATCTGGAAACTTAGATTAGGCTTCAGTACTTTTGAAAGTATTTCTGTTGATTCCAGCACTTTTTTTCCCAGGCAGCTGCTAAATTAGATACTGATTTCAATAATATTAATTTACATCTCAGAAAATATTTTCTGTGCAGACTCAGGGAAAGACAATAATTTTAGGATCACAATCTAGCAATTAACCAATTTTATTAAATTATAATATTGTTATCAAAAAGAAACAGTGAAACAGTAGCTAAGGCAATAATTTTAGTGTCAATAATTAGAACTTGTTTCTAAACTTCTACGTTCTCTCTTTTATAAACTGTTTTATTCCATTTTAGAACAGATGTTACACTATTTATTCTCCCACTATTTTTGGTTTGTTTTTGTTTCAGATTCCTTCTCCCTGCAAAACCATGGTGCCAAACAACATCCAGCTGTCAATCTGAAATCTGTCAGACTTAAAATATGCATTGATAAGTTTGTCATCTTTAACTATTTATGGGATAAAATACGATAACATCAAACAGACAAACTGCTTGGTAAATTAATGCACTTGCAACATGCACAAATTCTAGAAGAAAAGCAACACCAGTGGTGTCTCTGAAAGTGCATTAATAGACTGTTCAAAAGATTTCTCACTAAAAAGATATTTCAAACAGATATAAAAGGCTTTTGCAACTTTAGAAATTTCATTTAAAATATCATTTTTCTAGTCATTAAGATGTCAAGCATTAAGGTTTAGATTGGGGTCTTTGAGTCTTTCAAGTTCACCCCTGAAACTGCATTCTGAATAATAACTCTCTCAGTTCAACTTTTTTTTGCTCTCCAAGTGTAACTAAATCAGCATTTTCCCTGACACCAGACCAGAAGTTAATTCAGCTTCTTCATTCTTACAGGTGTCAAATCTCTGCAATATTGCATCTATCTGCAAATCATAGCAGCAAAAAAAAAAATTAGAGATATTGAAGAGCAAGGCCATGTCCTTCATTACTACCAGTGCAGCCTTTTTGCAAGAAAGGAGGTAGCTGGACTTATGATGGGTTTTGTTAAGTGACCCATGTCTGAATGAATCTGTGCTGTCTGAGCTGACTGTGCCCCAATATACAAGGTCTGCTGGATGAGCCTGATTGTTTAATACTCAGTCCACAGGCCTGATTATTTTGCAATTTTAACAGCTGTTCTTTCACCAGAAGTTAAGTAAAATAGAGCTGAATTGCATCAAAATGCTTTTCAGACTTCCCAGTAAATCACTGGATTTCATTGGATTATTATATTGGGTGGAGGTGTTCGAATCTGTTCTTTGTTTGTTTTGTGGTTGGCGTTTTCTTTATTTCACATGAGATAAACTGATACTTCACCTTACCTCCCCATGTTTATCTTATTTTGTGATTTCTTGTATCTCCTCTTTATGCCTCACTTCTCTCATTGTTCTCATTTATTTTTTCCCCCAATTACTTTCTCCAGCTCCATACTGCTAACTCCAGCCATTTTCATTCCCACATTTGCAGGCAGAAGGTTACTGAATAAGAATGCAAAGACGCTGCTTGCAACTGACTTAAAAACTGGAAGACAAAGGCTGAAGTCAGTGTTTCTGGACTATATTTGAGCTTGGAAATTAATTGTTTGTGACCTATTCCTGCAGGCAGTTATATTGTGTTGCAACAGTTTCAGAGAGAAAAGGATTGATAACCCTCCCAACAGCCAACTTTTTTATTCACTAATAAAACAACAGCCTGCATTATGTGTACAGGACATGAGGCAGCTTTCCTTACCAATATTTACCCTCTCCTCTGTCTTGCAAGTAGATTGTCATCTTCAAGAGAGATTCATCAAGAAAAGGGGAAAGCTGTGTGAAGTTAATAGCTTGCTTTAAGCTACAGGAAATGAGACATTGTGCACAACCTCAAGATTAAAAAGAACAAGTAGAATACCCTTAACTGAAGTTGGGTCAAACAGAAAATGTGTTCTTACATTTCTTCAGGCACATAGACAGAAGTAAGTGCTAATTAAGCAGTCATTATGTCACTGTCAGATATTACTTATCAATTATTTAAAATATCTGCCAAGTCAGCTAATAAAAACATGTAGGAGTGCAACAATTATCTACATTAAAATGAGTGATGTAAGCAGAGATATCAATAAACTGGCTAAGTCTGACACAGTAGACCAGAACAAACAGATCCAGACTGTCTGTTAAGTATGAAGAGACGTAGCAAACAGGTGAGACACCCCTAGTCTAAAAGTGACATCTCTTTGATCTGGATTTAATTCTATAAATGAATGAAATTAGAGTTGTTCAGTTAATCAAGTATGCATTTATGACATTCTACACTGTTGGTTCAGATTTAAAAGCAATGCTTATGGAAGGGCTGCATTTGTTAACTACTAAGTGTGGCTTAAAAATGGTCTCTAGATACAATGTATAAGTCAAGTTTATTACACCACAGAAGCATAAACCTGAGTAGCAACAAGAGCCATATGTAAAAGAGCCACAACAGTGATTGTCAATAGTGACTCCAACAGTAAGCTTGAGCCTGATTTAGATTGGAAACTCTTAGACAAAGTCCTGTAACTGAGCACCCAGAGAACAGAGAACCAATTCTATAAGAAAAGCCAGAGCCTGGAAACAGAGATTTTGTTCCACATGAGAAGGCTCCTCTGCCCCAAATTAGAAAGAGGCACTTGCATATGTCTTTTCTCTGATAATCAGAAGCTGAGAAGATGTACACTCATCTGCATGCAGGATTTGATCCCAAACAAGTTGTATCTTGAAGTCCATGAATTATCAGAGTATGTATTCAATTTCTATCTCTAAGTCTCGTCTGTTCCACATGAAAGATAACATTCATTGAGTCAGAGAGTGATTTAGCCAATCGTGGTCATCTATATCCCAGGCTGTTGTGTGTTTTGTCTGAGCCACCCCTAACTCTTCTGGTTTCTCCAGAAATTTTATGTAGAAGCTAATGGACTAAATTGTCTCTGGGAGTTTTCAAAAGCCCAGTATTCTTTAAGTCATTCCATACAAACATCATTTTTTCAGTTGGACTTTATTGTCAGTACTGTCCCAGTAGCAACACAAAAATTCAGGATGGTAGACTTGGGCATTTTATTTTGCTGAGGTCTCAAAACAGAAATTATTCCCTCCAGCTTCAACCTCTTCCTGATATTCAGACTTGCTGTAAAATGCTAGCTACATTTAAAAGAAAAATGAAACCCCCAAATCTCTTACCTCTGTAGCCTAACATCATTTACCTTTTCTTATTGTTTTTGGCTAAGTAATTTAATTGGAATGAAAGAGGTATTGATTATTTTTACATTTTTGGTTTTATGTTTGTTGTTGGGGTTTTTTTTAAAGGCTACACAAGAAGAAGCTGCCTTGTGCATATAATATTATTTTTAATAATGACACCACTATAGTTTTGAATGTTGTAATAGTTGTAATAAAGGACAGTTTTGGCTATCTGCCTTCTAAATTATGCCCTTCTGTGGCATGGCTGCAATTGCAGGATCCGCTTTATCCTGCATAAGTCTGACTCTCCAGACCCCTGGAGCACAATGGAATATTTATTAGTAGGTTAAAGAATTAATGAGGTTGTATTTACACAGTGTTTTGAAAGAGAAAAGCATTACACACATATTGATGTTACAAGCAGTTATGAATAAAACCCATCTTTGTTAGGATCTGATGTTAATTCCCTGATGCCTGGCATGCAGCATAATTTCTACAAAGCTCAAGCGTTTTGTAGTGTGGAGAATAGAAAGCATTAACAAAACCAGACCTGTGGGGTACTGTATTGTTTACATCTCCTACACCTGTTTCACTAGACAGAATCATAGATCAGAATCTCCTCAGACTTAATAAACACAGGATTTTAGAAAAAATGAAGGCAACAGTTAACCATAGACCAACCTTTCTTATTCGGCTTAAAAATTAAGCTGATCTCAAAGGTTGTATCTATATTTTAAAAAATATACAAATCAGGGACCATTAACTGGCACTGAGATCAATGGCACAAGTGCATTTTTTAATTCATATAGCTACCACCTATTCATAGAGCTTTCCTTCCAGAAAAACAGCAAATCCACAAACAAAACTCATAGGGAGCAAATACTAGCATAACTTCATTCTTACTGCCTATTGAGAACAAACCTTCCTGTATGCCTCCTCGGCACTACATGTGAAAGGAGAAGTTGGTTTGGGCCAAAAAGCTTATAATGAAGCATAAGCATATTAACTATCATACAGCATAGGATAAAAGCTTGCACCTTGGCTATGTTTCAGGCATTTTGACTAAGTCTATACTGATAAAAACCCCAGGACAATTAAAGGTACCAATGCCAACTACTAAGCAGTCAACAGTAGTCACAAAATCACCAAGCCTATCAGTTGTTTGAATCGACAACCACTGATTATGTTTTTTAAACATATGAGCAGTGTTTTTCCATTTGAGATTTCTTATAATGGCAGAGAAAGACATTCCTTTCTTGTCCCCAGTTGCCATCAAAACAGTCTAACTTCAAAAATATTTTCTTGGTAGTATTTTACATTAGCATCTGCTAATACCTGTTCCATTAGCACCTGCTCTAGCATATGTATTTGAGAAGAATGAAAAAAAGGACTACATCATGTATTCAAGTTTTTAGATATCTATCTATCTGCAAAAATGCATACAGTAAAACTTTTATGTGCTTGACTGCTGAGCCAAGCCTTAGCTCTTAAGACCACGGATATTTAATTTCCACCATGTCCACTGCTCGATTTTCATTAATTGCTGAATTTCCATAGGTGTAAAGTTGCATCAAGTGTGTATTTTCCTTTACAATGGCATTTGGAGATGATCTGTAAGGAGTCAGATAGTTCCCTGCTACTTTAGTCACATGCTAAAAAAACCAGTAATAATTATCACTTCCCTTGCTCTAGATGCAAAAATAATTTTGCCAACTTAGTTTTCAAAAGCTGCATTTTTTAAATATACTAGATTATCTTTAAGCTTTGTAAATTAATGTGCAAGAATGACAGATAAATTACAAAGTACACTTCTGTGTAATATAAATTTCTGGCTTCTTTAGGAAGAAAGAAATAATTTTAAGAACTTACTAGTAGTTTAGATATTTTGAAACCATCACCAAAAGAAAAAAAAAAACCAACAAACTCCTACCTTAGAGTCTTCTGAGAAGTTAGTAGAGATAAGGGAATTAAAAATTCAGTATTCTAAGGTTCTTAGTTATAGAGAACAGGAAAACACAAGGTAGCTTGCAAAAATACTTGTGGAGTTATACCTTAAAGCCTTGAAGGTGAAATGAGCATTTTTGATAGGAATGTCTCTGGTTGTTTATATAGCAGGGTCTTTCTCCTTTTTAATTACCCCTTGACAAATGTACCTATTGTACACTTAAAAGCAAGGGCAGCAAGTATCATGAAATCTATTGCAAGAACCAAGACAGTTATAGCAAACAGTTAAAAATTTATTAATTTTGATATTATTTCCAATTCCTATTTTATGAAATATGTATTATAAACAGAGACTTCAACATTCAGAATATACTGCAGTGTGGGTGGCAAGGACATGGAATCTTCCTGCCCTTGCTTTTAAGTGTACAATAGGTACATTTAACAATGGCTAATTTGTATAGCAGAATCATCTAAGCTATTTTTTCTCCACTAAAGTATGCCTGAAACAACAGATACAGCCATACACCTGAGAGAAAAAGGAGACTATATTTGTTCACTGTACTTTTAAAAATGTCCACTCCTCAAACCTTAGTTAAGTCTCTTCTGATTAAATGTACTTCATATCTGAACTTAGACATCTGGTCTCCCGTTATAGTTGGAGGACAATGGGCATTTCCTAGTTGTGATTCATCTCTCAATGTAGATGTCAAAAATAGGTCAGATGAATCATGCATCAAAGTTGTCTATTTCCATCCACTAACTATAAAGAGAGAAGACTTGATGATGTTAAAGGTCTTTTCCAGCCTAGCTGATTCTATGATTCTAAGATGGCTCAACTGCAGGTGGGTAGTTAGGCGAGAGAAGCAACATATTTCATATACTTCAAAAAATAATGGAAAACCAAAAGTCAGTTGCCATTTATTAATCCACTCCACTATTCAAGAAGCTAAACAAAGGTCTATGAAAATCAGGATAATGAGTTCAAGTAACATTGATGTGGAGAGAAGATTTGGGGCTTTTTTCTTCCACTAAGCTATTTCTTTCCTTTAGGATCTGACAATTATTATGTCAGGTAAAATGTTACCACATCATATTTTTAAAGCCAAGTATTAAAACATGGTATCAATACCAATACCCAGGCATATAAATCATTATCCAGAAATATTTTAAATATTTTTGTCACTGAAAACCATCATAAATTCAAGCCTTTGGAAAGTTAAGCTATATTTTGAGCCTGCTAGTAGCAAATGTTTGTTTACAGAGCTTACCTGCATAAATATTTCAGTATTCCTCTATTCCACTATAAACTCAAAAGGTGGTTCAAACACCCCTGACCAGAGGTCCACCCACGACTTTGTCCTAGAACAAGCATGCATCAGAGTCACGAACCAGACACTATGGAGGAGCACCAACTAATACTCATGGTAACACTTGCTGACTCACAGCAATTGCTCCATACATATAACTGCAAGGAGGATTCCTGTCTGCCCTGAACATGTGATTTCTCTCCTCCAGGTGCCTCTGCACAGGCCATAGCACACAGCATTGCATTTGCACTGGCAAGGATCAATTAATCTACAAGTAATCAACAAACAAGTAATCTACAAATTAGGGCTTATTCTTAAAGACATATCAATGGCCTCACCTTGCCCAGGACAGTCCCACATTTCTTCTACGTATAGTTATTCTCATGAGTCATCTTGCATTATTTATGTTGTTTATAAATAGGGGCAGAAGATCTGAATGTGCCCTCTGTAAAACTATTTGCAGAACAGTCCCTGAGTAAAATGTTCTCTTACAGTCAGCATTGGAACTGACAAAGTAAAGGTCTCAACTCTAACTATAGATGGCCTGTATGTCCTGTGATTTATCTTGAAAAAGTTTCCAGAAAAGATAATTTAAAAGATTTACTTTAATGAACCTATGGTTTTCAATATATAATGGGCTTTTCCCATATATAAAAAATAACATACATATAAGAAGGATAAGTACAAGAAGTTAGATGGATAGACAAGCTGAACATGGCAAAGGCAGGAGAAGACAAAAAAAGATCTTTTATTCAGTTAACATCACACGTCCTACTAGTAACACAAGAGGAGGCTTCTGCCTTCGTTCCTCTCCTACAGGATGCAGCAATCTTCAGGTTGTGCTGCACTGACAATACCTTGGCTTTCCCAGCAGTCTAGAAAGTATATCAGCTATTGAGAGCACATTGTCAACACATTTCCTTTTCTGTCTTCAAATGCTTTTAACACCTAAGGCTATGTGTGAGACATACCAGCAGCCTGAATTTCTAACATTCACTCACTAATGGGGACACTAAAAATACTGGTCAAATTATTTAAAACTAGTAAATACAAAGTACAACTTTTATCTTATTATTATCAAGTGTATATCCTCAATATTTCTTATGAAATAATCAAAATACCACACAGTTTGAAGTATTTTATAGGTTTCTTCTAAATTACAACCTTTACATTTCAAGTTCCGCTACCTAACCCTTCATCTCACACTGTAGTCTTCAACATGCTTGGTCCCTGGATACCAAGACATGACATTTTGATTTGTATTTGCAAATCTCCTTGATATAGTCACAAGAATATTTTTCAGCTGCTTCTCAGCTGCCTGTTTTCTCATTTACAGTAACAGAATTTATGGCCACAATTATATCATGCACTGAAGCAATTTTATATCACTACAGCTTTGTAGAAAAGTAGCTGATATGCTTAGGCAGTCATTAGAGGCACTCCCAGGCCTCTAAAAGATGACTTGGAGATAAGAGATAAACTCTCTTGCAGTTGGTGCAGGGACCACTTTAGAAAAAAAGAAAAAACATAGACAGCTGCCTTCTAGCAGGCTTAACTCAACTTCACGGGAACATGTGTACTATTTATTAGCTGTTGATACAAACTGGAATAACTGGAAAACTATTTGGGTCTATGTAAGTGAAAAAAAAGAGCATCCCAAAAGTCACAAGTATGAGAAATGTACTTTTGATTTTTCCAGTCCTTTAATGCACCTGAACAACATTTGTGTGTATCTAGAAACCTTTTAGCCTTCTAACTGTACAATTAAGACAGAAATCAAACATTTATGTACACATTCGGTATAGTAACAACATGTTATTATATCTATTCACAGATCATTTCTACTAAGTCGGTTTTGCCTTTCAGTCCTTTTCATTTTTCATCCACCTCCAGATGCTTACTAACTCCTCCCTGCCACCAAAAAATCACCCAAGCAAAGAACAGAAGTTATGCTCAGAAATCCCAGCAATTGAAAAAAACTTGTAAGTATGAGACCCACCTTCTCTAGCTCCTCAAAGCTAGAGGGAGGGGGAGCTTGGATGAGTCATGGTCTGGAAACACTTAACTCGGGACAATATGTACCACCCTCTGAAAGTACCTCTCACTTTTTGCTAATGACTGAGCTTTACAACTTTTTAGATATTTGCATGAAATAAATTATACTCTAAAATCCTAATGATCATAAATCTTGCAGTTGACTGCAAGCTCAGAAATACCGACAGGGTTTCTTTGGTTTGTTGGGTTTTTTTGGGTTGGGGGGAGAGGTTGGTTCAATTTTTTTTTAATTAAATTTTGAATGAAAAATTAGAGAATTCATGATTTATACACAACTTCAAATCCATGAAAAATTCAATTCAGTTCCTGTAGATTATATATACTGTGTTGTGAAATTGCAATGAAAGCAAAAATCTCAAATCTTACTTATTATAAGTTAGCCCTGTTTTAATGCCACCATGAGTCTAGATTTTTAGGGAGGAAATTAATTTACTGCAAGTCCACACTTGACAATTCTGGTTGCAATATAAGAGTACAATAGCAATGGTAATTTCAGTGGCAGCCTATAAAGCATTCTCTATAATGAAATGAAATGCCAGTGTAAGGTATATTACTGGTAAAAAAATATAAAGGAAATTAAAGCAAATAAAATACATGTAAAACTTATTATTAGGATTCACGGGTAAATCTGCATATATAATCTATCCCTATTTTATGGTTATATATCACAGTCTAGGTTTACTGAGGAATATACATACACAAACTGAACAGGAACCTTCTACCTCACCCCTCTGGGGACTTCATCTTTATAAATTTTATGTTTTCTATAGCTTCAACTATGAAATTTTTTGGATCAGCATGGTGGGAAAGACTTCAACTTTAAATGAAAATCGTTGAGAAGACATTTTCTAGTTTATGATTGAATACAAATGCAAGCAGCTCTCAAAAATCAATTTCTCTGCAAAAACGTTTATGGAAGTTCATCACCTGTTCGTGTTTGAATGAAATTCCATTCCCATTTACTTAACATACTGTCTACAAACAGATGACAGATTTTGGCTGTTGCTGCCTAGGTGAATTTTTCTCTTTTGACTCTCAGGTTCAGCAAATATTAACTGGGTCAATAATGATAGGCCACAGGCTTCCACCCCAGATAGAAAAGGTGCTTGAAGGGAAAGAAGAGGAAAATTAGAGGTATGCAATTTTAATTTTCAGCAAGTGTTGAACACCTAACAAGCATCCTTTAAACTTATGTAACACTACAAAGAAGTCCATAATGGTATGGTAACTTTAAAGTGAAAAATGTTAAAAAAGGATAATGAAAGAGCAACTTATAAAAACCACTAACGTATTCAAATTAATATGTTCAGACATATTATTTCTTATCCTTCTACTTCAACAAGATATAAATTTTAAAGAGTGAAAGGTTTTGTTCAGTATTATACTATTTTCCTACAATACCCTGTGTGGTCATCAGGTAAGCAGTAAGTTGCACATAAAGAGACAAATCAAAAATAAAATCATCCTATTACCTTCAACTCAGTGTAATTGTGATATGGTAAAAACAAATGTAAACAAGATTTCATAAGGAAGTACCTACAGATGAAAACAGGAGTAGCTTCATTAGAATCAGATGCTGAAAACTGAACCTGGGACATGGCAGGTGTTGGGAACCCAGCAGCATCCTGCAGAATTTCCCATTTTGCGGCAGATGAGGTACAAAGGGGCAAGAGGTGGTGGTGGTGTTCATTTCATATAAATAAAACGTAGGAGTCTTAACAGTAAATGTTTTAAAACTAACATGGAATACTGAATACATAATAACATTGGAGAGGATATCTATCTATTTATCAAAGGTTGTTTATTCTGTTCCAATAGAGAAACTGGTTTTAGTGTTGATAAACGAAGCCAAACTGGCAAAACAAGACAAAGACACATACTGTCCCAATCTAATCGTTATGACCATTTTTCTATCTTTCTACATGTAGGTAATTTCATCTCTCCACTGGTTCTTTTCCTTCCAGCTGCCTAAGCTACAAGTTTCTCAGGTCCATGCCAGCCTCTTAAGACATGCTTGGATTGTATTTACCACAGTGGATCTTGTCCCATTTTATTGAGCAGCACTACTGAAATACATGTCTGGTATTTCTGTCCTAGAGACAGTAATAGTCATAGCTTCCTACGTCTCCTATTTCAGAATACCAATGTAGTCTTAGTTCTCCTGAGAGTTGGGAAAAACACTCACAATAATTATCCCTTTGGAAATGCCTCTCTAGTTGCAAATTATCTACTAATAAGCAGTTATTTAAAACCATAAAGAAATTAAATCATTCATTGAAATTAAATTTCATTTATTGTTCATGAATGACTTGCTGTGACTGCATAGCTGCCACTTATGTTAATATATTTCAATTCTGTGTAATGTTCGTCACCTACGACATTTCATAACTTGCTACTAAGGACACAAGCATGAAAATGCATTGCACTTATGATACCTGGAAAAATTAAACAGTTTGAAGGAAAGTTTGAATTATGGATGAAAGAAGAAAAATCTAAACTCAAATTATAAGTTTCCTGATAAATTCAAAAGAAATGGACAGGTTTTAACTATTTAGAAAGAATACATAAAGTATAAACAAAGTAATTTAAGAAATGTGTATATCACAACTGATAGACTGCAAGGGTGACAGACAGTATTGTAGCTTAGTGATGCCAACTCACTGCTTTTCAAAACTACAATTTTGCTTTCAGTAGGACACATTAATAACATACCTATAAGACAGAAGTGATCCTGTGATCTACTTCAGACATAAAATTTTACTTCTAATATTTGTATTCTTGAAATCTGACATTGACCTTCATGCTCGCAGTTTCATTTTCACTCTCTTGACATAAGTAGGCACATTCACATATACTGGACTTGCAAAAAACCTACTCTTTCTTCTTACTTACAAAATGGATTGTTTCTCGCTCTCCCTTTGGCTCCCAGATTATTCAACATGACATAGAGGCTCATCAAATACATGCACTGTCATAAGTAAATATTCAAGTTACATAAAAATCCCTTACCTTTCACTTTGTTGCCTGATCATTGCCATCAAGAGACAAAGTGATATGGGGATACGAGGAGCCTGGTTTAGAGAGGTGTGTGGCATGAAATGTAGTAAGAAAAAACAGAAGAGAAAAAAAAAAAATCCCCCTTCTGCTGTGTAGTTTGTTAGTATGTTTATTTCGTTTCAAGTTATTTTCCTTAAAATAATCATGAAAGACTCCTTGAACTTTGGCTAATTAATCTTGTATACTTCTACAAAGAAGCTGCTAGTAACATGTACAGAGGAAGAAATGTGGGGCTTTGATAGACACCAGAATGTTCTCCAGTAGATTAAACTGAATGCTTTCACTATAAGGGTTGTATGTTATTGAATTTTTTATATGACAAAGATGTGGATTCAGAAGAAACCTTTTTTTATACATTTATAGGGAAGAACCTCAAAGACATGACTTGAAACTTCTGCCACAAAGCATATGCCTAAACCCACATCAAATTCTACAGTATACGGCATGGAAAAATCCATTATTGGTAGGTGAAATTCAGGGGAAGGAGTTGAATTAACAAATTAATTAAGATCTAATTATGCAGCAAATACCCGCAGTGTTCTTTCCTCCTGAGCTGGGATGCTTCTTCCGACTGGGACAGGACTGCAGCATTCAGTTAGCCTAGTCCAAACGTGTTCTCCATGTTTGTTAAATAAATATACTGGGACTGTGCTCACACATGTATCTCCCACATATTTCCTCAAAGACACAGAGGAATCAAAATAATCTTCATAACAAGATACATATTGAATTGGCTGGGCGGGTGGAGCCAGCCAGGTCCACAGCCTAACCCAGGCAGTGATGAAGAAGTATTTGCCAAGGGCTGAATCAATCTCTTCCACCAGCATCAGGAGTTTTTAGAACTGGTGTGGTCTTGGACAAATCAAGCTAATCCCTTTTCTCTAGAAATTCAGCAGCTCTTTTCTAATCAGGTCTGTTTAGGATAACAGAAAGACATTAGGGAAAATCTTGATGCTTATAATCTGATCTATATTGATTACTATAGGGCTTTGAGTCTTTCTACAACTTCTCTAAGATGACTTGTAATTGTTTAGCCAGTCATCCATAGCACTCCTTCCAGTTCTCATGTTAATGTTAATGTGTTAAATGTATCCTTTTCTGATCAACAGCTGAAATTGATCAGGCTGTCTGTATTTAAAGTTTCTTAAAGAACGTCTTTGGTCCAAAGCCTCCACCTAAATATGTCATTAAATTTCACATCAAATGTTTTGCAGGCAGGGAAGAAGAATGCTGTTGTTTCCTAAACATTTCTTCTGCTTACAATGAGGCAAATCTTCTATCTGTAATCCACATAAAGTTATTACTCTCACCTGCACAACATAATTCTTGAAAGCCATTCCTCATATTTTCTTTTTTTTTTTTTCTTCCAAAGGTAAACCCAGGAAATTCTTACATAATGTGAAAATTTTTGAAGGGAGTTTTTCTCCTCTTCAATATAGATCTTTGAAGAGATCATTTAATAATAAATGTGGTACTTACTGAGTTTCTCAATCAGTTCACTATTCTTCAACTACAAAGATATCTTAAAAAAGCAGATATATGAAGATGGAAGATAGAGGATAGCTCATCACAAATCCACCTTTTAAAGACTGGTAACAAGACTGTTTGTATTCTTTGTAAATTTGTCTTTGTAGTTTTTTCTTTGTCTCCAGTTTGTATACTCTTTATTATGTTAACTAGTCAGTGCCAAAAAAAATCCCAAATTCATACAAAAAAAAGAACTGCATAAGAACCATAAAGGAGTGATTATGAACACTTGCAGAGTAGAAAAGGCAATGCTTGAGCCTACTGAATTTCTGAAAAGACCTGCTTATGCAAAACCCAACACAGCCTTGCCTGCTGCCCTGTTCAGAACACAAGATCTCTAGTGACACCATCACAAATACATAGTATCTGATACTATGATGCAAGCTTCACCAAAAATAACGTTTAGCCTGACTATCCACTGTCTCACATCTCAGCTGCTAGCATGGAAGACTATCTCTTCTACCCTGGAGTTCAGGAGTTTCTAAATCCCTGACTGCTCAGAGGAAGTACTAATCTCTTTTTCTTTCTTCCTGGTTCTAAGACAGTGTTAAGAGAAGATGTAGAAACCCAAATCTATACAGCGTTCCTTGTACCAGCACAAACCATTTTTCATTTCAAATTGTATAAGCAATATTTTTGAGCCTCAGAAGAAGCTCCACAAGAGCTGATGACATTGTTGATTAAAGGATGAGGTTTACGGATTTATATTTAGCCTCCTTATTTAATCTTGCATGCTTCAAGAAGATGACAGAAATATATGAGTTTAGCAAATCCTAGTAAATAAAAACTAGCAACACCCTCTAAATATTAATGCAGGTGTCTATATTAAAAAAAAAAACACCCAAACTAAAATCTAGCTAAAATACAAGCCTAGTAATTTTTACAAACCTCAAAATATGAGACCTTTAAACATCTTTTAGGAAATCAAGGAATTCAGTGATTATGCCCTAATCTTTAAGTCTCAAGTGCTACATTGGGCTCTGCTTAGTGCTGTTCTGCATGTTTCCAAGGCAGTTTCCAGCAGCTGCTCCCTGTCCTTTACAGCCAGTGTAAGAACACTCCAGTGGCTGTTCACTTCGTCTGCTTGGGCCAGCATGCAGGAGCACAGAGCTTAGCATTCAAGAGAAGCAGAGACTGATTCCACTGCCCAACAAGAAACTAAATGAAATACGAACAGGGTAAATCCTGCTACTAACAGCAGACATATTTCCCATTTTCTTCAATGGAACTGTGAATATCTGTGCTCTGCCTATTATTTGCATTCATTACATTTTTAATCATAATGGCATATGCTGTAAATCTAAGAATATGTGTAAAGACAAAATCTTGTTGGTATGAGTAAACATGACTGTCTTACATGTCAGTCTGCAGATTTAAGCTTTTTAGTCAGTACTCAGAGAATTTAAAAATAAATTTTATTCTAATACTATATAAAGAACTTCCAAGAAAAAAAAAAAAAAAAAAAAAAAAAAAAAAAAAAAAAAAGGTACAAAAATGGAAAAAATGTATTCTCTATCCAGGAAAAAAGAGTTGTACCAATATAAAACTGGCATGAAAGATTAACCAAAACTTAGTAGTTTCTAATGTATTTTTCAATTGATCCTCCTTCATCTTTTGCATTTACATCATTGCTGATGGTTTGTTATTCAAAATAGGAATGTCAGTGTCCTTATTTACACATTTTTTTAAGCAGTAATTTGAGAACAGGCAGTTCTAGAAGAATATGTGCTTTAAATTTACATTGTATGTATCTCTGGAAAAATCAATTTGGGAGGAAATGGAGAAGCAATGAAAGGAGGTAATAAAGGCAATGGAAAAAAATCATAACTGCTTTCTGCATCAAAATGACTACATTTAGAACATATGCAAAATATTTTTTCTTTTAAAACAGAGATTAAATGAGCTGAAAAATAACATAATTGGCTTTGTTTTGTCCACCAAAGTAATTTTTTGGCAATATTATTTTAATTCTGAACATGTCTTTAAGTCTAAAATAAAAAAGTGCCAAGATTTTTAAATACCATGTTAAATCTCAATAGAAAGAGTTCAGATATATATTGTATATTTATGACTTTGTATAGCCAGATTCTTCACTGTGACTGTACATCCAAATGCTTGAGTGTAAAATTAGTTTTTCCCTTATCCTTTCAGTGTGTGTTCCTTACTATGCCTTTCATTTCACATTTTCAACTTCCTTCAAAAGAAACTCTTACAAGTTTAGCTCAATACACTGGGACTATACTTTCCTCAGAAACTTGATTTCTTAACTAAACTCTTCAGTTATTAGTGATCATAGTGACAGGTCACAGATTTATAGCCTTTCTGCTCAAAACCAACAAAGTCAGAATGAAACATTTTATGTTCCTTCCGGTGACTTACAAGAATGATGTGAAAAAGTAATATCAAGTTCATAGATTAATATTTACGCATATATCACTCCTGAGACCGTAACACTTCAGTTTTAGGCAACATATTATAGCAAGAAAATGAATGGTCTATTCCATCTATTCTATGATTGCTTTACATATATCTTGAGAGATAATCAGGATGACTATTTTAATTTACACTGAATATGCAAATAGATCTGGCAATAACTACGTTTGAAGTGTTCTGTGTTGTAATTAGAGCAGGGTGAAAACCACAACAAACTTACTTTAATTATTTCCTCAAACTTAAAAATAAATGAGCCATATTCTGCATTCCTCCCTTCATGCTGAACTGGATTTACACTTTGCAATTCTCAGTTCCCTTGGTTAACAGGCAGCAATAACCACACCAACCAGGTCAGAGAACTTAATGTGTGTTCCCTCCAAGATATAAAACCTGGTTTCCATCATCCTTTGTCTTTGGGATTTAGGGAAGGAAGTAGAGGATAGGAAAGAAAGATGTGCCAGCCCCTTTCTTTTTTTCCCCTCAGTCACAGTTGGTGATACATGATGAAGAATGGAGCTGTCAAAGCTCTAGTTGCTCCTTACTATTTTTCTTCAACTAGCTGCCCGTATCTACAGCAAAAAAGCAGCAACACAGAAGCAGCTGCTTTTCTTCCTCCAGGATTCTACTGGCAGTAATGGAAGAGTGGTCTCTGATGGGTAGAAACAGAGCTCCACATACATCATTTACTATTATCTCCCATTCTCATCATTTCAGGTTTAATATATGTCTGCTCTGAAAATGGCTCCACTGAAATGAAAGGATTTATTAATGTAATAAGGTAGTACCGATCATCATATAATGACGCTGTTTCCTAAGTTCTTGCTTTTGTCCCCAGATCTGTCTTCACCCAATGAAACCATGACTTCTTTTCTCAATCAGCAGAAAGAACACCTGAGCATTCCTCACCACTTCACTACATAGTTCACAGAAGGTAGATTAATCTATGGTGGCTGATTTTGCATAGAAACGTATCAAGAACACTAATAAGATCCATTATGCTGGCTGTGGTGTGAAGATACTAATCACCCCCGAGAGAGTACAAACACTGTAAATCAACATGGCTCTTTGCGCAATGATCATTAGACCATGGCTTAAGGGAACGGTTGCAGACTTTGGCCCGGCAGTTATTATCTGTGAAACTGAAATTCATTTAAAATCATTCTCCAGCAGAGTTAGCTTGCTGGAATTATACATGAAATACAGACTCCCTTGTCCCCTTCTACAGAAATGTCATGCAGGTCTCAAGGAAACATAGCTTATCTCACCCCATGCAGCTGGAACCCTGAACATAACAACCAAGAGGCTGCGAATTCCTCAATCACACTGATGAGCAGGTACTTGGCCTCTGCACTGGAACACAGATCAAAATTGCAGATAAGTTATGCCCAATCTTGCTAATAGCTGTGCTTATAAGAAGCCTTCCCAAAGTTGCAATCAAACTCAGGAAGATAAACAAATAATAGGCTGAAGTGTGGAACTTTGAAATAATGAACATGTTGTACAATGTGATCTGATCACAGGCATTTCACATGCAGGGAAAAAAAAAAGAAAAGAAAAAGTTTTATTTGCTGAACACTGGTTTTACTGTGAATTGTTTCATCCAGAAAATTGTCTATTTTCTCACAGTATTCCAGAGAAATAAAAAGTCTGATCACTACACTGAACTGGCAACCAGCAGTGTCCTGAGATAGCTCCTGTCTCTGCATATATTGCTGGGGAAAGTTTTACAAAGAAGCTTTTAAAAGCTATATTGAATGCTGAGGTAATTAACTATTGCAGTAGCTAGTGTGTGACTCAAAACCTCAACTTTTAGGAAAGGAAACAAAAAAACAAAGCAAAAATAATTGAAAGCAAACTCCCATAAACTAACACTAACAATCAAAAAAAAAAAGCCACCTTGATCTGATAAGGGAGAAAAAATTTCAGTGAATTTTCTCTTCTCAGTAATATAGAGAATCACAGCAATATACAGAGATTAGAAAAGGAAATCATATTAAACTACATTTGCATTTAGAACTTACCCAGATCTGTGGATTTATGACCACTATTAATAATGATATTCCTTAAAGTCCATTTTCGCAGATTTTAACTTTCCTCTAAAGATTATGTAACGAAGTAGAATACTCGTGACGAATTACTTTCTCTTAAATTTGTTTTTAAAGGTATGTTCATAAAAATATAACCTAATCCAGGCTATATATTCATAAGTACACATACTCACTTTCTGAACACATCTTTGCATTTACTTCTAAATGAAACAAAATTAACTATGCAACATGGACTAAAAGACATAATTTTTTTTCTTTTTGGGCAACTCTTGACATTCAGGACTCTTTAGATCTAAACCTATTAGAAGAATCTGAAGCAGAAAATGACCATTCTGTTATCTATTTATCTTCACTTTGACACAGATTCTTAAGCTTCATATTATTATTTGTATTTATTATGGTTATCTACCATCTAGTCCTAGAAATGCGGACACCACCACAGAGGGCCGCTCTGTTGACCGTGGGCTGTCTCAGATTTCCACCTGTTATATTGTATTAAAATAGATGAGTATTAAATACATCAGCACACTACTTAGCGTAATTGCCATATTGCATCATTACTGAGACATATCACAGTGCAGAAGGTAGCCCCAGGATGCAGTGTATGCCAGGAAACTGGCATTGACGTATTCTGTAACTGAAGCTAAGCCTAGCAAAAACTGAACTACAAACAAGAATAGTAAGTAACAAGTGCCCCCTGAGACACTTTGCATAAACTTGAACTAATTCCATATATTGGTTTAATTTTGTGGTTTGTTTCATCCCAGAGACTGAGACTGTAAAAGGGAAATATTCTTCCAAATAGAGCTTTCATTCTGGAGGTGAAACAGTTCTAAAATAGACATATTTTTTAAATTTTTCCATAAAAGCCCTAAACAAAGTGGTTTATATCTAAATTTTTTTTTGTTTTAAATCCTGTTAAGCTCCCCAAATTAAAGTCATTATTTACACAGACTCATTTCAAAAGTTTATAGGAATTTCTTTATACAAAATTAAGTTATGAAATATACATACGTATTTCTACACACATCCACAAAAAGATCCAGTCATCAAATTTTGATCTTGGTCAAAGCAGTACAAACCCTGAGTAACTTGCAAACAGGAAAAACATCGACTTAAGTAATATGTAAAAGTTCAAAAGAGTCAATCAGGCAGCTATATTAGGAGGACTGTCTTTTTTGAGGGGTAAAAGCAGATATTTAACCACCACAGAAGTAATATTTAACATTTCCTCACCAAAATAATGGTGTCACTGAAGTAATATTTATATTACAAAGGTCCACGTTTCAAAAAACAAAGGTAAGTAAGTTGAGTGGACATAATCTACTAAACCAAGAGGTTGGGCCACAAACAGGAAAGGAAGAAAAATAAAAATGTCATCTTTCATCTTTTAATACAATGTCCTTCCTTTCCTACTCAAGTAGAAATTAAGGACAGGAGGAAGGAAGGAACAAGGTTTTGATATACAATTCCTGTCAAGTTTGTGCTTAAGTTTTTTTCCTAAATCACGCCTTTGGTAAGCAATTTAAGCACAAGAAATGTGATTTATTATCCCCAAGATGTCCCCTTTCCCTTAGGATCTGAAATATATACAAAACCCCACTCTAAATCTCCCTACAGATAGATGAGTCAGAAGATGCTTGGTGTGACAATAAAGCAGAACAAGAAGAAAAACAACTTTGTGAAAGAAGTCAGTGCTGATAATAAGACCACTTATAAAGGAACAAAATCACTGAACAAAATTTGAAAACCAGCAACTGGGACACAGCATAGGCAAAGGATGTGTGCTCTGACAAAATAATCACAGCCCCACTCTGGTTTTTAGAAATGCGGGATTTTACTATGTTTTTCAATGCAATCAGTCCCAGATGGTTTTGTCCCCATTTACCACATATAGCATTCACTGTCTGGTAGAGAAATATTGCTATATTCAAGAACCCCATGTACATCTGGATATCTGCTGTGTTTTTTGGAAACATTTCGAAGGGTAATTTCACTTTATTGTTGGTTCTTGTTACTCCTTTCAGCATTGAAAAGTCTTAATCAGTAAAATATCTTTGTAGTGTTTTTTCTACACTATAATTAAACTAAATGGATAATCTGACTGTACAGGAAAATAAAAGGTCCATGGTGTCTCTTTAATTTCCAAAAATATGTCTTACCCACCACATATAAAGACACACATGATAACATAGTATGATCATGCAGAGATAAACAATCAGAGCACTTTGAGCCCTGCATGTCATTAAAGTAAAAGATATGCCATGATCCTAGCTTTCAGCAGTAGAAAACCAGAAATTAGACATAGCATCATTTGGTGGTAACAGCAATTGAAGGAATATAAACATAACACATGCTTCCTTACTGACATGCATGTCGCAAGATACTTTAACATTGTTTGTTCTCTACCAAAATCAGTTTTCTCCATGTCATTTAAGAGGTCTAAAAGACTCTAAGACATAATCATATGTGATATTTAGGAAAACTTCACTCACAACTTTGTGCGGGACTTTCAGCTTTATTTTTGGGGGTATTTTTGACTATAGCATAATAAACCTTTCCAACTCTTACATTCTTAGTGAAGAGTTAAAAAATTCAATTAAGGCATGAAATAGCTGGTCAACCAGGGGGAAATGGGTTTATAAATATGTGACAGGACCTGTAGATTTAATCATAGTAAACATTAGACACAAATAGCAATACACACTAAAAGTAGGCATGCGATCATGGCAGTTCACATTCTTCGTTATCTCTGCCTGTTCTACCCATTATCTCTTTTTTTTCTTAGTTCTGTATTGCCTGTTTTAGACAACTTGCCTCATTTTCCCCTGCTTGTGTTGTGCATAATAATTTGCCACACATATTTTAGTCTCTGCCTCTAGTTTGCATTGTTTCAAATTATGTATTGTATAAAACAAAAATGCAAACAGGATGATAAACTACTGAAACTATCACCATGTTTTCAGGGAGAAGATGTTACATCTACAGAATTTCAGAAATGAATGGAACATATCATCACTGGAAGAGATAAACAGACAAGGGGATGTTTTTCATTAAGAAATTCTCCGTATTAAAAAACCTTAAGAAATCTAAATAGTGACGAAGTACTCGGGATTCATATTCACAGAACAAAATTAAAGTTATCTTCTACGATAAATCAATAAAGTAACAAGTAAGTTAATTTTCAATGTCTATTTGAGCAGAATAATTTTTTTAAATGCTACTTTTTGCAGTTTGATATGCGTATCATCTGGCAATAACACAACCAAAAAAGTTTGCATAGACTATTGCACAAAATGCTTCCAGTCAACAATATGATCTTTAGAAGCAGGATATGTATAATTTTTTTCCTTAAATTTATTTAATAATAGTATAGTTATACTCTCACCCTGCACTCCAGTAGATTGAAAGGATGATTGTAATTATGGTCTGCACTTTCAACTAACAATGCCTCTTCTGTTTCTGTGCTTTAAACTTCCATTTTGTCTCCTTACTACATCAATGAGTAGGTGTTGCAAAGATGGGAATAATTTTTACAAGTTTTTGTTGTTTATCAATGTTTCAAAAAGTTACCTTGCAAGTTATGCATGCTCATTCATGTCATAGTCATGCAATATTTATGAAATGTCTGTATAATGATAGATTTGTGCCCTGATATTAATGGCACATCCTGATCTGAAAGTCTGTATGAAATTGTCCAAGAAACAGCAGAAACGGCATCACTTAACATGAAAACCTATTATTAAAAACAGATGGCAAACAAGGCTTATAGTATTAAGTCTTTAAAAAAAAAAAAAAAAAAAAAAAAGACAAAAAAAGAAAAGCATTTTCTCCTATCGCCTTGCAAATCGAAATCTGACTTTAAGGTTCACGATTCAGGGCTTAATACATATTTTTCTGGCTTCACATGGGCATAGATTTTTTGAATGCTTCTGTCTGAACAATAAGCTATTTCTGAGCTGCAGTGTCCTGTGGATACTTATGCTTCCTCAGAGGTTAAGATTTAAATAAATGTGGACTTCTGAAATTTATTCCCGGGAAATAATTATTTCCTTTACAATTTTAAAATTATATTCTCGGTAAGATTACATAAAAGCTTGTATTTTTTGGTTTTTTAAAGACCTTTTTTATGAAGTCTTTAAGAATGTAGTAAGACAAAATCATTCAGTGCCGCCATTCACATGATTTACATACAATTTGAGCCTTTAGGTGTTTACTTAAAGACCAAGCTTGGACAAACTCAAATAGCTCAAAAGAAAGGAAGAGCCTAGAGTCCCAGACCATGATGAATTGGAAGTTAGAAGGACTGAATATGTTTCTTTATCAAAACGTAACCAAGTAAGGCCTTACCAAGCCAGAATAGTGGATATGGTAACTGAACAACAGCTGGACTGACAGGCAGCTGTGCAGGTGGAAAGCATGTGGGTCTCAGAATTCTCCTGCTCTTCACTGCCCATGTATACCCAGGCTCTATGCCAAAGTGAAAAGGCATTATGCATATGGAAGGATATATTGAATAGTATGAAATAGATGTAAAAAAAGAAAATACTTGCAGCAGTCAAGGAAAAGAAGAAAAAAAAGGAAATTAGTATTCCAGGGACAAGCCTTCTAATAGGTCTATCATAGTAGGAATGCTCTAAGTTGAGTTTATGAAAAAGTAGCACGTATGCATTTTCAGCTTAAGCCTTGACAGTCTTTAGCAAATAAAAGGTGCTGGTCTTCGATCAATTTATTTCACTGATCTACCACATCTATATATCTATCACTCCTATAAAGTGAGTGCATAATATTCACACAAAGAGTGTAGCTGGCTATATGAGGTAGAAAGAAAGAAAGAGTAAGTCCTGCAACTTTATAAGTTCAATGAAGAAGCTCAAAGTTAAAAAAGGGTGAGGGGAAGGATGAGGGGGAAAGGATCCCTCAAAGTGACAGGAGAGTTTGTTTCTTTTTGTGATGTTTTAAAAATTTACATTGGATTCAGAAAGAATGGAAAATCCAACTGAGAAAAATGTACAAGTAGGCAATAAAAGAATATTTGAGACACAAAATGGTAATAAGTAACAGTAACACAATCAATGAGATTTGAAAAGTATATAGAAATAAACCATCTGCTACAGCCTGGTCCTGTTTCAACTAATTTGACAATGATCACTGGAGAACATGTAGCTACAGTAGAAACCATAAAGCTTCTCTAAACACAGCTTACATCATAACTCAGAAACCCAAAACTTCTGTTTAGCTGAAGTTACATAAACATTATATCTTCATTATTGCTCTGTGGATGACATAGCTGCAGTGGTAATTGCACAGCTTTACAAAAAGCTATTTCAGAAGAGCTTTTTTGCTATTTTTTATTATTATTTATTTTTTATTATACAAAAAGTAACTATTTCAGAAGTCACTAGAACTTAGAACAAGCTACTACTCTGCTAAACAAGGATGGGACTTGAAGCCTATTGACATTTTCTAACGTTATGTTGATGTTGGCCTCTTTTTCGAAGAAAGAGCTTGGAAAGTTTAGGTTTAACAAGGGTAAAAATGATTTTTTTTTCCTTTTAACTTTTGACAGTTTAATTAAAATCTGTTTGAAAAAAATATTAATTCACAGCAGTAACCAAAAGTTAAAAAATTTGTCTCCATTCTTTTCTATTTAAATAATAGCAGAACTAATGGATTTGGGAAAGAAATAATTTCTTAGTAATAAGGAATAATAGCTAATACTTTGCAGGGCATTGTACATCTTAAAAATAGTTTACAAGCATTAAATACTCTTCAGAAACCCCTTGAAAGTCACATGTACATGATATCTCACTTCAAGGATGGAAGAAAATTGAATTTGAGAATTTTGTTAATTACTCAGCCTTATAACAATAACTGCTTCAAGTGCCAGAATGAAGTTATAACTAGATCATCCAACTTCCAAGCCTTTTACTCAAACGTAGAACTATCACATATCTGAATTTCTCCTGAGATTTCTCTTTTTATTCTCCCCCCTTCATCTTACTAGGGAAGAATTTCAGTATTTCCCGCAATAGTCTGCAATACTTATTCCATGGACTTCTGAAGGAGCAAGTGGCTAGCAGGACCAAAGTACATCCAGAAATCACGGACAAAACCTTTGCTGATAGACAGACCATCAATGCAACATGCGGATTATCATTTTCAGAATACGTGAAGCATATTACTCTGGTCTCACTGGAATTATCTTGATACATTGCTACAGGATATCACACATAGTCTTGCCAATGCTTCCGGCCACTCAAGCAAGGCCTGGTGAGCACCTGCTGTACCAGGTCTCCATGCACACGTCTGTTTCCCTTTCAGATTGTATGGACATGGCAGGTCACCTTGGTTGGTTCAATGCATCCAGGGCATTTGAAACACACTTACAGACACCATACGGTGCTCACACATACAGGTTTTGTTCAAACCTGTGAGGGCTCACTCACTCACCACTTTGGTGGATGCTCAGTCCTCCTTCTGTTTTTCTGGGAAAAGAGGCTTCTTTCCTGATTAATACTGTGTGAAACATTGTCAGGACTGCTCTGTTCCACTGTAATCTCCCAACAGCCTGAGAGATTACAAACATGAGTTAAATGGTAAACAACCACACAATTGCTCTTGACCCACTTATGTTTCCTCATAACCTACAGTGTAGAGCTTCCTATGTTCATCTGTCTCTACATCTATTCTATTTAACCATCTCTGAATTGAAAGACAAGAGTAATACTGGGGGTTTAATTTTCAATTTAGTTTCACTAAGAACTGAATCAAGTTCAGACCTAGTGTAAAATCAGTGCAACTTTGTAAAATAGTGCCCCCCTTTTTAATTTGGCCAATGTCTTTGAATACATTGTTCTGCAGGTGTAAGCTTCTGGTCCTGATAAACATAACCAGTAGATTTAAGTTCAAATGCCAATACTAACTTAGTTTGTCTGAAACAGCATGTTATCTTTCAACTACTTTTGAATTGTTTTGCTGCAGTGGTTAGAATTTGCTATAACATTTACGTACATATAGATGCAAAAATTATTACAAAAAATTAGATAAGTATTCTTCAGTGACTTCACAACCATGCTCCACAGCCATTCAGTAGCAAGGAGAAAAGACCACTTATGCTCCCTTTTGTCCCATCAAACTTCAAACATTTATTCCTTACTTCCCTGCTCTAATCATTAGAAAGAAGGACACTTTACGGATGGTGAAAGCACCATCTGGAGCTGCCTGTCCTTTTCTCATATCTGGCTATTATTCAGGGAGTTTGTTAATTAAGACACTTAAATATTTGGTTGTTCAGAAGTTTCAAATTTTAATTTAAAATTGACTTCACGCCTTAGACTTATATGAAAATTACAGGTGAATATTCACAAGAGTGAAGTCACTTATGAAAAATAATGCATTGCAGGTTATAAATTACATGTTAACTCTGAGACAAATGATTTTCTATAAACTAATTTTGTATCTGTGTTTTAAGAACTGTCAGGAGGGCTTGTTCTTTATTACCAATTTAACACTTGTGAAAGTATGAATACAGGCCAAGCCAACCAAACTCTTACTTTTACTGCCTATTAATAATGCTCTGGCATTCTACAATCATTGATTCTGAAGGAAAAATTGGAACCCACATGCTTATAATTTTCAATATTTTTATGGTGCTGATTGTTATGTTATGAATCTGTGATATAACTACACAGCTTTTCCTAAAAGTGGATGAAACTATTTTTAAAATACTAAATGGTATTCAAGGTGCTTCAGTTTATGTGGCAACTACTTTGATAGCATTTTCAACATTGCACAGAACAAGAGAGACTGTAATAAGTATATGATGTTCTGACACTGCATGACAGGTAAAGTTGCTGTTTTAGGAAGAAATGGTTTTCATGGGGATAAGTCATCAAAGACTGCATGATTGATTAGAAGTATCTTGCAACATGCAATCCATTGGTTATTAGACTAGTAGTTATTTTAGTATTTAAAAAAAAAAAAAAAATACAAGCAGGAACCAAACTATGATCCCCATCACTAAACCAGTTAAGTTCATACTCAAGTGTACTTTGGCAAAAAGAAAACACTATTAGCAATACTAAAGGCATTAAATAACTTAATATACAGTCCAATCATTGTTTAATTATCAGAAAATACGTTACGTACATATGAAGACCACTCTCTATATCACATGTACCTAAAAAGAACCCTCCTCATACCAGATAGGAGTCAAATTTGTATCTATAAATTTAACTTCTCTCAAATGTCACAGCTATTCCCAGCTGCTTCATTTTGTGTGCTAATATCTGATTTAGCTGCAACTCTGTAAAAATGAATGTTGTTAGATAACTCCTTTAAGTGCCATTTATTTCTAAATTGTTTCAAGCAAATAAATTATTCCCGTTAGGCAGTAATTTCTATTGATGAAATTAGTCCAAGTTCTATCTGCTTCAGACAGATATATTTAAAAAAAAAAAATCAAGACAAAAACCAAAGTGGCCTTGCTTTTGACCATTCTACTTCTCTCTCTACATCGGTCCTCTTAAGAGGCATAATTCTGTTGGTGTTATATGAAAACATTCTATAAAACCAGAAAAAAAGGACTCTCTCAACTGTAATTGGTTTCACTATTTCCAGATGTGAGAGATTTGAAAGGAGCTATTAAGAGATTCTTGTGATAAGTCTTACGCAGTTACGAAGGGTAGTTTTACAGTCTGGTTTAGACCTCTAAAGTATATCCAAGAAGCACTAAGGATTATGAATACAAGATTCTATCTGCAGTCAAAAGAGCGAAAAGCACTTTCCCCTACTCTATCTTCTAAATAACTTAAACCAGTTAAGGAAAAAAAAAAAAACCAAGTACCAAATTCACCATATCTTTCAGAGCTTCTTTAATCATGAAAGTGACTGAAGTGAATCACTGAAAACTCACTCCCAAATATCCCATTGACACAAAGCCTATCTTCAGTCCTTCTACTCACACTTGAGAGGGGCATTAACTGAAAAAATTGTTAGCTAAAAGGGAAGGCAGTTCCAAGATAAGGCTCGTATATAAAATAGCAAGAAGGACAACTAGCCTATATGACTACTATACCTCTTCTTGCATTTCAGCTAATTAATTTCTTCCTTCACAACAATACGTTCAGAATCACTATATCAAGGATTTCTTTTAGAGACTGAAGGCAAAGATGTCTGAGCATCTTTTCAAAAGCGTCAGTGCAGAGTGAGTTAAGTGTCTATTTCAGTGTTACAAAGTGGTGTACTTCAAATGTCGTGGATTGCCTGTGCTTGCTGAATCTCTCAAGCAAGTTTTAATCTCTTGCTGCTTTCTGCAATAAAGCAAGCAGAACATAGTCAATGTGTTCCCCACGCACATCTGATCCCTCCCCATCTTTTCCCTCCTCGACACTAAATCCCCTGCTTGTTTTCAGCAACATTTAGCAGGAGAGAAGAGTATAGAAGAGGTCTGAAGGATACTATGAGCTTCATAACATACCCAGGAGAGAAATTATTCATGCCCTGTTTTCACAAAGCCTTTATTGAATTTCAGAAAATTCATATAGGAACTTAACTGCGGGAGGAAACAGGACTTCCTCCTTGGCACACAAAATCACTTGTTCCCCCTTTCACATATTTGCAAGAGCTGAAGAGACTTTTTTTCATCTGATACATTAACAAATTCAAAATTCCTGCGCTTTGTGAAATTAAGCAAAAAAATATTAATAAACAGAGGATTATACAGAGAAACTTTCTAAATGCCCCTCTGATTTAGTACCATGATCACTCCTTATTAAAGGTGATCAGTTCAAGGCTAGGGTCTAAAGGTTCAAATTTCTAATCATCGAGTCTATATTTCAGTTATAGAGAAGAACTCAGGCTAGCACTGTAGTTCCCATGAGACACCTATGAAACCTATGTATTATTTATAGAAATAAAAAGTCTTACTTAAACAGCCTGGTAAACAAAGAAGCAACTGAAGTTCCCTATACTTTGAGGACAGCTCTCTCACACATAGCAAAAAATTTATCAACCGATCTGAGTCAAGAACTGTGTTGAGGAGAAAGGCAGGAAGGGCTTCTGGTGCTGGTCTGAGTGGAAGGAACAGAAAAACACACTTCCTTGGAGAAATAAACGAAATAAGTGCATGTGGCTAAAGAGCTAGGAGGTTCTGGTCTTGATGATTTAGAACACAGGAAGATGCACCGTGAAGCATTAGAGTGTTCATAGTAAGTATGTTTTTGTTTTCAGTAGACTGAGAACAAATTCAGCTGTACCTCAGAAAACTGAGTCAATACGAGCCAAAACCGCTGTTGGCTGATGACCACATATTCCTGATGCTTCGCAAAGTGTGCTAGAACACAACATAGCAATCCCAAAGAGATGAAATAACATGCCAATGTGATAAAATATAAAAATTATTGCCACATTTTTGTTGATGTTAAGCTTCTTTGGGTTCTTGTAGTTTGGGATTTTCTTTTCGTTTTAAACTTTTATGTAATTTTCTTTTCATTTTTGGTCTGAGAGCTGCATTATTAAAAGAACTTTTTTGAACTTTCCTGATCCTTTAAAACAGCACTTATATGAAAAGGTTTTGTAATGCTGACTGAGCATCGATGCTGTGAAAGTTATGCACTGCAAGTAAAGATGGAATTTCTCTTTACAGACATGCTGTTTCACCTTAGCGTAGGTTGTTACAAATCCCTTGTCATGAAAAATCCTCTATGTTTAACATTTCCTGCTATCTTGGTCCTGTTAAGCTATCTTTTTATAAGAGTAATTTTGGAAATACAGGGTAAGGATGAAAACACACTTCTGGTGTAAAATATCCCATTCACATAAAGTAACTATTCTACTGAAAGAATTAAGGGTGTGAAATACATCCTTTTCACGACACAAACAGGATGGATACAGTACATAGATGGCTGTTGGATGTGGAAATCTCATAACTCTAACTCCAGTAGTAGTCTACACCTGTGGAAATAAGATACATCCCTCATTCTTGCAACTTGTTATTTCTCTTCTGTTACAATCATCAAGTCCTCTACCACTATATTTGAGTGAACTACTGTAACTGAACTACTTAGATGCTACTGGAGATCCTGAAACTATTTTGATCATTAATGACCTTTCTGGAGAAACAAAATACAAAATGCTTCTGAAAATTACTTTTCAAGGTTAAAACCTGATAAAATTGCAAAATTGATCCAAAATTTCAGATAATTAAAACCTGAAAATAAATGTTTTTTTCAGAACCACAGGAGTTTGGGGTTTGTTTGGGTTTGGTTTTTTTCTGCAATAATACTCTATGCTTGATTATAAGTGCAAGTATGAATGAGTTAATCCCAGAAGTACTGGGAATTTAACAGTAATAAAAATATATCCCTTATTGTGAAGTAGCATAACTGGCAGAAAGAAATAGAATTTATATGGATAAAACTTGTTTTATTTCTGGGGATTATCTTACCTTCTTCATAATACAGAGAACATTTATCAGCTTTTGCCACATAATCCTCTCCCAAAGGCCTGAATATCACTTAGTACTGTACTTCAGATTCTTTCCTGTCATGTGCTCATACTGTATATGTAGCTGACAGCCCTGATATTTGATCTGCTAATCACATACTAATCTGGCACATGGGTTCCTGGAACAAGAGATGTAATGGTGCTTCTCTGCAGCAGAACAATATGCCATGCATTTGGACTGAGCCCATCTGGAGATAGTCTCCCATATCATGTCCTCAGCCCAAGAGATATTCCATGTCATATGGCCCGAGACGGCATTGTCTTACGTACCAAAAAAAGATACTTGTGAGGTCTGTCAAAAAGCAAAGATTATTTTTTTTTATTTTTTTCACAGCCAAACCATCAGAACACTCAACTGAAGTGTGCTATTGCCAGAGACTTTGCTTGCCAAGCCTGAAAATCTACCAGGAAGCATCAGATTTCAAGAGCAGACTATTCTGTCATGATACTTAGTTGATTGTACTATTTGAAGGGGGACTACAAGGATGCCAGAGAGGGTCTTTTCATCAATGACTGTAGCAATAGGACAAGGAGGAATGGGTTTAAACTTAAACAGGGAAGTTCACGTTAGATATAAGGAAAAAGTTCTTTACAGTGAGGGTGGTGAGGCGCTGGAACAGGTTGCCCAAAGAAGTGGTAAATGCTCCATCCCTGGCAGTGTTCAAGGCCAGGTTGGACAGAGACTTGGGCAACATGGTCTAGTGAGGCGTCCCTGCCCATGGAATGAGCATTCGAACTAGATGATCTTAAGGTCATTTCCAACCCAAACTATTCTATGATTCACAAACTCCCTGGAAGCGATGAATTAACCATGATAAATGAACACCAAAACGTTCAAGTGCTATACAAACTGCTACAATACTCTGAGCATCAAAACAATCGAAATAAAATCACTGTGCTCTGCACAGCAATATGTTAAAGTTTAATAGGTAGGAAAACAGCAACTATCAAACTAAGAAACACCATTACAGAGATTCTTTCTCACTAACTTCACCTTAGAAAAATACTTTCATTAGAAGAATTACTATGTACATTTTAATTAAATATGAGCAATCAATTTTAGCTACTTCTGAGCATCAAAAAGGTTAGGAGACAATGCCTTCATGCTATAAATATACTGCACTGCAGTGAGTTCACATAACTGATGTAAGGTAACCAAGCCTACCGCCCTTTTCTTTACAGGAGGACTCAAAGTAGTACAAAATGTAAGAGCCATTGTCTACTTAGTTCCAGGAAAGAACTTGCTGGCAATAGATCCATGGAGCGTGCTGTGCTCTAACCACTGTCGGATGCATACACTACAAGGCAGTATCAGCAGAGACACTGTGCTGACGAATTCTAGAAGTCTCATTTAAGTCTAGTTAAAAAGAAAAAGTTTAGGTAAATATTCCTGTAAAAATACAAAAAGGTAATAAAGAGGTTCAGGACGTCTAACACATCCAGCTTTCTGTTTCCAAAGCAGAAGCAGGTCTTGAGCATGGCTAAGGAAAAAAACTTGGTCACATTGTATTGTTTACAGCTCTGCTTCAAACAGGGCCATTAAAAGCACAGGATGGATTTAAATCACAATCATCAATTTACAGCAACACTGAATATCCACTAAAATAGAGAGCCTAACTGCACTATTCTCTCTCCTTTTCTCTCTCATGCTGTCACCCAATTACTACAGCACTGAAACAGACACAACCTATAGCTGTATATTTTCCTCTGAAAATCAAGGTTCCCGTTAATTTTCCTTATTCTTAGGAAATGTATGGCTCAACCTCTTCCATTAATATTTATTTACTATATTTTTCTACGTTGAAATTTTAAGTGCCTAACACCTGGTACTATAACTACAGGTTTCACAAGGTGTGTGCTTCTTCCCACTGGTTCCAGAAGCGGAAAAGAGAAAATGTGAAGTCCAAACTCCTAACCTCAAGATCTTTCAACTCAATAAAGAAACACTCCAGTTGAGTAAATATAATGAATGTCTTATGTCATGAACTTAATCCATATATTCAAAAGACAGATTAAAATACTGTGATCATAAACAGAAAAACCCGACCTGTTGCTGTTATACTGTGATTTTTATTGATTTATTGAAGTTTTTGCCCATGAAATCTCTTTGATCCTCCATAAAGAGGTGTGTTTTTCCACAAAAATATTCTCCTCTAAAACAATACAGTATTCCCTTTACATTTATTATCATTAATTTGAAAATGTGAGAAAAGGTAAGATTTATGCAAAAACATACTCTTCTCATCACAGGAAAAATCTGACATTTGGGGTGGGAAGGGAGAAATCAAGTTATTTGTCTCCTTCTAAAAATTAAATAAATGACAAAATTGCCAGCTTAGAGTTCTCTTTCATACATTTGGAATAAGATGTCTAGTCACGTATCATAACAAGCTGCTGAGGGAGTTGGAAGGCAAAAAAGAAAAGGGCACCAAAAAAGCTGTAACAATGAGTTTCAGGGCCATGCTGACCAGATGAATGTTTCTGTATTTCTGTAGGTTCAAACTGAAGGAAAGGTAAAATACCTTGGCAATTTTTAACCTTTAAAAATCCTGGAAGCTGAAACCTGGACTCATAGCAGTCATATGTTATGCTCAAGAAAAAGTGGAGTCAGCGCTGGCACACTGGAAGCTGTTTTCTCTTTAAAGAGAACAATTACAACAATATAGACAGTTTCAAAGTACATCTAAATATAGGCATTTAATTCCTTTACTGTATATAAGACTTCTTGCATTATTTTCTTTATAGTAGAATTAAAAAATGATAGATTAAATGTCTTTATTAAAGAAAATTTGAGTTAGATTGTGTCACAGTTTCTTTTCTTTCATTTCTTTTTCTAAAACAAGAAGGGCCTAATTCAGACTCAATGCATAGATATATTTAGATTTTTATTACTGATCTAATAAAAAAAAAAAACAACCAAAAAAACCCCTAATAATTTTGTGACAACAAATTTTCTCCTTTATTTTTTTTTCTTACTTTTTGGATCTATGAATAATTTTCTCCATTAAAAGTTACATTAACTTCTTTTAACTATTTTTGAAATACTGTTAGTGCTAAAGGTGATTATTTCCTGATATTTCATGCTTTCCTCTTAAGAATATATAAATTCATATTTCCTGAAACAAGGACCTAAGTTTTTGCATTTCTATTTTGTGCTTGATACTAAGGAAAAAATTTTCTACTTAGTGCATGTGTTTTTGGAATGCCTTTACTAGAAAAAACTGGAAAAGCTACAGTATAATTTGGAAAGGTCGTTTAAGTCTTGGGCCAGACTCCTTATTCATTTACTTAAACAATGATACAATTTCAGTGAGCTCAGTGGACTATGTCTACAGTCACTATAAGAAAGAGACAGACTTCAGCTGCAAAAATTCTAAAAGCTATTGCAGGGATTTGCACGATTCTATAATACCACGATAAAAGTTGTACCTGAGCACTTCTGTTCTCACTGAAGCCAAAACTTTGATTGTAACGGGAATAAATTTCCTATTGACTTCACTGAAAGTAGAGTCAGGACAAAAACTTAAAAGTTAGGCTTTAGTTTCTTTCATTTTGACAAAGACTTTGCATTTCCCAGTTTGCCATTACAGAATTCTGTGGGAAAACAGGGATGGTAATGGCAGTTGTTTTACTTGTATTTTCAATACTTTTCCTAATTTCTCAAAGAGGGGCAAACTCGGCCATAGAACCAGTTACCTCCTTCAGTCCACATAAGATGTAACATTTTAGAAGCCTTTTAAGACCGTTCTCTTGGCTATCCTCATTACTTATTTGCTTTCTTCCTCACGCAGAACAAGTGTGTTCCCATCAGAGTTCACTGATCTTCATGAAGAACCAGTGCTGCTTTAAGGGTAAAATACAACAGAATTTGGAAGGCTTATATTATCTAATGAAAAAAGTTCACAGAAAATAATTAAACTGGCCATGAACTCTCAAAACTATGTTCTGCTGAAAGGTATCTCTTGAAAACCCAGGGACAACTGACTCAACTACATTTCCCTCACAGTTCAGAAAGCTCTAGGCCTAGTCTTAAGCAGCCACTGAAAATTGATTGTGAGTGAGGAGGAAAAACCCCAAGCCCTCAAACAAACAACCACCACCACCACTACACAAGCTACCCTTCCTTGAAAAGTGGCAAATCATTGCAACATCGGAAGATAGGGCACTGCATTTCTTAAAACAAATCCTGAAACAAAGATCAAGAGGGAAGACAAGGTGTTTCTCCAGAATTCAATTGTCTTCACCTGTTCTTGAAGTCATTGGCAGACCAGCATTAAGATCTAGGGATGATCAGAAGATATTTAATGTCAGATTCAGTGTTGAATATGCTAGTATTTTAAGAACAACACCTGTTCCGAAGCCTTTGAACACTATTATCAGTCCTGGAAAACGGAAGGAGCCAGAAACACTTGGCAAGAGAAACTCCAAAAGAAGACTTTTCTTACTGTTAAGGAAGACTCTCTTCCATTTGCAGTTTGAGAATGCTTTGTTTGTTTATTTCCACCAGGAAACATTACTTTGGGAGAAGATTGTTCCTTACATGCGCTTTACTTCTGGTCACTTTAACACAAGGTAAGGTTAAGTTAGCTCATGAAAATGCAGAACTGCTGTAACAATTGCCTGTGTTCACTGTTTCCAAGCTGATGGAATATGTAGAACTTACTTTTCTTTCAAAAATACATTACATCAGAATAGTGCTAACAGTAGTTAATGCTCTGTAAAACCATACCTTCCCTGATTTACTGTAATATATTCATGCATATCTATTTGCTTACACTTCTACAGGTGCTGGAGGCAGTTTACACTGAACATATTTCCTTTCTACCCAAAAATGCTGGGCATGTGTATAAAATTACTACCTGCATAAAAAAAATAAAAATAGGATTAAATAGAAATTGGATATGTAAATGCAATAACAATAAGAAAAATCTTTTTTCAGAGTAAATGACTCACTGAAATGTTATCAGAGAAGAAAGTAATGTCATACATTTGGAGAAGAAAAAATGAGTAGGTTTACAGAACATCTCTAGTGGAAATCCTGATAATCATCTAAGATTTCAAAACCATCTCAAGTGTTTCTTCTGTAATCCGCTGAAAAAGTATACATTAATTTAAATAGATGTCACATGAAATATAGAGATTTGTTTTGATTATGGCACTGAGTAGGAGGTTTCTTAGGCTTATATAAAATTCCATTCAGAAAAACACTCAAGATAATATTCTTGTATAATTCAGGGGAGGAAAGAAAATCCCTTTTCTAACGACTTTTCAACTCTTTAATTTCAAACTCTCATCTTGAATTTAAATACATAGTTTACTTCTGAAGCATTAACATGTGTTATTAGTCTAACTTTACATTCATGAGCAGCAACCTGGAGCCTAAGGCTGAAAAGTGATGTGGCTAAAGAATTACATAGCCTTCGAATAGATGCATTGCAGGATTATCACTCTAACTTTTCTGTCTAGCAAAAGATAAAGAGACCAACACCTGACAATTTGAATACACAGTATTTTCTCCAGCAATAATATGGTCTCTGAATAAAACATACAGTAATGACTGTATTGTATTAAAGAATAATTCAATGATTGAATATTATAAATGGCACCTGCACACTTCTTTCCTTGAATCAAATCCTTAGGACTAGAACTCAAGAAAATTAAGAAATGTGATCTTAAGATGCTTCTGGAATCTTCAAATTCTGTGTCTTTCAGGTTGTCCTGGGTTCAGTTGGGCTTAAACCATGACACAGGTCCAACTTTGGCTCAAGTTAGAATCAGAAGTTATTATAGCTGCTGAAAGCAAGATCACCCAAATAAAACGACCTTAAATTACGAGGTTTTACACCCCAATACTTGTGCCCAAAGAAGAGGAAGAGATTTTTCAAATAGCTGCTTAATCTAGCCTCTCTGATATTTCCAGTAAAGAGGAATAGCACAACAAATTTCAACATCTGACCCTTAGTTTATATTCAAAACCGCATTTGCCTTTTTTTAGTGGCAGAGCTTCAGTGAGCTGCAACACAGACCGTGTTTTACTGAGACAAGTGCAGAAAGGAAAGCACTTGCTTTCTCTGTGCTTGGAGCTGAGAACAAGCAAGATTTTTCCCCTGTGTTGACAGTGTACTTTTGCAGTGACAAATAGACAATTCATTCAAAATAACACATTATTTACTTATCTAAGGATATAAGCAAAAGGGTAAAATAAATCTGCATAACCAAAACCAACAATAGATGTAACTGTGGAAATTTCCCTCTGGCTGAATCACTTACAACTATGGCAAATAACTAGATCACCCTCACCACATCTCCACTCCCTCAGAGGGAAAGTTTGATAGACCACCAGCTTTTCCACTGTTACTTCTTGGAAGTCTCTATGACACGGATCAATGCTTAGCATAGTTTGAGTCTTTCACCCTTTTTTGGTCACAGGCTTTTATCTCTGGGAGATGGACCATTCTGATCCTGGCATCTGAGGAATAACATCCTCCCCTGGGAAGCTCAGCTGTTGTTTCCTACACCTGACACTACTGCAATACTTTGAGCCTGTCTGGGGGAGAACTGCTGAGTAGCATCAGTAACCAAGAAGTACTTTGTTGTTTTTAAAGCTTTTGTGATAACCATGTCATGATTGAGCAGCACGCTGACTAGTCTAGAGAGGACAGGGTTCAACCTGAATGAGGCACAGAATTTGACAACAGTGCTGCAGAAAGTGTTAATGCGTTGGATCAACCTAGCAGACCTCTCCAGTTTAAGACACAAAAAAGCAAGTGACAGGAGAGTGTCCAGAGGGGAGCAGGGGACGAATCTGTCCCTGCAATCTGGGAAGATCACTGTACACAAAGGCTTTCAGCTCCGTACCAGCTGCTGGTCATGCAAAAGAGACAACCTGGTTCTACCATAACGCCAGTGGAAGTATGCAAACATCACATTTGATATGCTTAAATCTTTGTTTTCAACAGCTTCCTTTCAATCAACCCTTTAGGTTAACTAAAGCAACTGGAAAACTGATTCTACCCTATTGGTAAGGACACACACACACAAAAAGTTGTGAAAATTGCTGTTTAAGTACAAAGTTCTGTTTGTTAATACTTGAGCAAGTTTTTATTTGGAAAACATAGCTGAACATAGAAGTTGTTCTACAAATTGAGAATTACTAAATTATCGCCATTAACAGTGAGCAAGAAGGAATTAACTCAGTTTGATCTTCAGATTAGACTGATCATACAAGATTGTTAATAAGAATTGGTTGTACATGCTTAACTTGGAAACTGATCATCTTTGATAGACACAAGAGATAATTACAGAACTTCAGCTGTCATTTTATAGTATAACCATACACAAAATTGTTGTACTTTTTAAAATACAAATTAACGAGGCCATTTGCTGAATCTGTCAGCTTTGCTGTCTGCGAAAGCATCACAAATTTTCCAGAACAACCAACTCTGGTGTGGATTTAATCTGTTTAAATAAATGAGTAGTACATACAGAATATTTTTTTATTTTTACAGATATACGTGAAAGAAATAGTCCATGATTTCCTACCATGCAATCATTTCTGAATGCTTTGCCCAATCTAAATGCGGATGAGAAGGAAAAATATGCAAGTTTTCCATTCAAAAGCTTAAAGTGAAATAACTCACTTGGGACATTTAGTTTCATAATGTCAGGGGAGTGTACTTAAAAGCTTATATCTGAAATATTTTCACACTTAACATTTTGAATTAAAAATCGGGGGTGGGGGGGTGGGGGGGGGAGACACAACAAACAAACCCCAAACAAAATAACAACAAAAAATCGAACAAAACCAGAATCCACACCAACAAACCCCCAAACCAACCATCCAAAAGCCCTAAACTACAACCTACTAATCTGAAAACTTTTGTATTTGTCCTCTGAATGACCAGTAAGTACATAAACACATTGCTAACGGGGGACAAAAACCGTTTGAATGATCTGCCACTTAGTTATGGAAAGGTGTGGGGGAAGCACATTTGAGAAAACATCCACTTAAACTGAGCTATCAGGAACACAAAGGACAGTTCAGAGTTGTAAGAAGGTGAAGGTATTATAGCACATAGATCCAAGAGCTCCGTCGCAGAAATCAAGATAAGCAAACCCTTAATGCTGTTATTCCACCCATGCAACACAGGTAACGAGAATTTGAACGAGATCCCTAGGACCTCCTGCGCAGCTGAGAGTCACTTTTTTTTTTGTTCAGCATCTGTTCCCTGGTTTCATATGTAAAAAATACATGTGCAACACGTGCAAGAATACAAAATATCTACCATGGGAATTCTGAGCAGCTGAAATAACTGTCAAGCAGTTGTTTTCTATGCCTTTTTGAGTATGCAATTTTTTCATAATGTGTTTTATAATCGCTAATTAGACAAATATTTGCATAGTAAAATTAAAATACTTATATGAATGAATTTTTGAAGACTTCTATGCAAAGCGAAGCATATTTTCTAATATTATCTGGAATCCCTTCTTGCACTGTTGCCCAGAATTAGAATTATCCCTCTTCTGGATTAAAGATGCATTGGTGGATTAGTCTATCACTGATGACAACATAATACATCCTTCCCAGAGGCTTAAAATGAATGGAGGTCTGTTAACTACAGGCTATGTTAAAAACAACAACTGGAAAAAAAAACCCTCTAACACAATACCGTATTTTAACGTTTAAATATCATGTGCGAGGTCAATGTAGTTTGTGAACCACAGGTTCAGAGCCAGGTATCAGTTCTATTCCTTTCACAGACTGTATCACCTATAAAACTAGTAAGACATGGGACTGATTCCTGCAAGGGTTAGCCATCAGTATTACTTCTAGCTTTAGCCACCTGAGCATCCTCAGGAATACCTGGACTTCTTCAATGAAATCAAAATTTGTTTTAATGTTTCTACTTGATGCTCACATATATACACGCATTTTTCAAGATCGTATTTATCTGAACTTTGTCAGGTGAAGCAATATTTTTATACTTAACATTTATAAAGGAAAAAAGTATACTGTATCAAAGGAGGTGAGCTATTTCTGAAGATTTTAAATTGAGCTATGATGTGGATACATGACTGTTTCAGATAATATTAAGTTGATTCACTGGTTTATTCTAACACTCTAAAAAGGATGTTGTGTTGTTCTGTAAATTAAGAGACATGCTACCAGTTTTCCATAGAATCGTACTATTCTCCAAAGTTTAATTAGGTGCAAAACTACACAGTTCATAAAAAGTCTTCACCTGTGAACTTCTGGGAATAGGTAATATTACATGCTGATAATTACACAATGATGACTTTTAGAATAGGCCTATTTAAGCCAAATTCTGAAACGCTGGCTAAGAAGAAAAATTTTGCTGTTGTAATAAAATATAATGTGCTGTATTTTCTGGAGGCACTCAAATACCTAAGTACATTCTTTTTCAATTACAGCCCAGGAAAAAGTAGATGAGTAGTTAGCATTAGAGATTTCTATGTAAGACAGCGGTGTTTGTTTCTTGTTTTGGAAAAGATTGGCCCATTTGACTTCATGCTTAGCAGAATCACTGGTTTTAAAAAAACTGGATAAATTTAGTTATAGAATTCAGCTAAGCAATAAACTTCCTACCACACTTTTCTGTTGGTGTCATTGAGAACATGGGGATTAGACATTTTTCTAGTGTTTTAATTAATGAAAGACCTTCATGTCATCACTAGTCTGGCTTTTAAATTGGACCTTTGGAGAATAACACAGAGTTGGTGAAACGTTGGTGTGTACAGCTCGCAGGCTGTGCAATCCATGCTTTGGAAGGAAGCCATTGAAAGGGGAGGGTCCCATGCACAAACAGGGAAGAACTGCTTTTCTGGCAAATGATGGCATCAAGAAGAAGACTCTTACTAGAGCTGCGTGCTTCAGTGTTCAGTAAATACCACCCATGTGCTTTATAGAAATAAAATTGTTGAGGATAAGGACAGAGTTCTATAGTTAAAGGAATTTAAAGGTACATTTAAGTAGTCTTAAGAGGGATTGCTTTACAATGAAGTTATACAGCCCTGAATTGTAATCAACCATGTATCCTCAGACCAGGAGAACGGTTACAATGCAGTTTTGTGCTTCTCTGCAATTGATCTCAGTGTCTGTATCATTTTTCTGACGTTTTACAACTTACTGATCCACTAATCACAGTTCAGTTGTCTTAATCACGCACTAACTGAACCATTGAGAAAATGCCAGTATATATGAAACCAGGAAGATATCAAGCCCATTAGGCTGCAGTGTTTCCAGTCAAGAAACAGCTGATGGCAGCTCAAATCTGAGTTTGTTTGCCCAACACTTTGGACGACTGGGGGCGGTTTTTAAGGGAATTAAAAGGAAGTGAGTTCCCCTTACCCCCTTTTATTTTCTTGAATATGCATGAGCGCCATTACAGAAGAAACAAAACTCAAGGCAAGGCAACACCTAACCCCCAGCTGTGGGGAGGAAGCCGGCCTCCCGCAAGGAGCCGGCTCCCCTCTCCGAGAGGGACCGAGGCGGCGGCCACGGGCGGAGCCGGTCCCCACACCGCCCCACCGGGACACGCATGGGGGCCGGGACCCGTCCATGGTCCTGCAGTCGGACGCTGCCGCTGAAGGGCCCTTCCTTTCTCCCTCCCTCACACCCCGCAACAGCTGCTGCCGCTGCTGAGCCCGACTTGTCGGAATCCAGCTTTGAGGGAGATTTAATAGCGCGGTTGGGGTTAGTAAAGGAAAATAAATCTCCAAACCAGAGCCCTGCCGAGGCTCTGAAGCCTGCTTTTCCTTCCAGCGTCTCG
>NW_009913298.1:0-44622 GCF_000696875.1 Nestor notabilis
TTGTTTCGCCTGCTTCCCTAAAACGCGTCCATCCGCGCCCCGCCGCGGAGAGGGGGCGTTGCGGACCCCCGCGCTGGGCGGCACAGCAAGGCGTGCCGACATCCGCGTTGCGGGATGGTTTTGTCCAAAGAAGCGTTTTTTCCGTTAGTGCCCCCTCGCCCGCCGCCCCACGCCGGCGTGCGTGTGGGGTTTTTCCTCCCTCCGTAGCAGAACTTAACTTAAACGAAGCAGGCGCAGCTCTTATGGAAGAATTTCACTACTTCTGTATTCTCCGATCAGGGACGGTGGTTAATTAGTAATTGTACAAAATGATACGCTGACGCCGTGTAATTACAAGCTTAACCTTTTATTCTAAGGAGTAGAATTGGTAGTTTTGTTCCACATTTGTAGCGTTTTGAACATCCGATTATGTCTTGGTGAAAAAAAGAAAGAAAAGAAGGGTTGGTCAAATGCAAATACGGTTTTGTTCGCAGCACACTTAGCATTTACAATTGAGGTTTAGTGATCTTCTGCCTTTTTTTTTTTTTTTTCATTTATTTTCACAGACTTGCTATTTTACGGTAATTGTATGTGCTGTGCTGTTAGTATCATAGAGGAGACATAAAACCCAGCAAGCTGCTCCATCCAAAAATGTTGCAAAAGCTCATTGCTGTTTCTTGACTTGGAAATGAAGTCTTGAATTACTAGCCGAATATTTTAAGTCATTTTCAGTAATTCCTCCAGTGAAGCAAGTATCTTTGAGACTTTGTGTTTCCTAAATGCGATAACATGTTTCTTTATGCATTATTTGCAGAGTGAAGCCCTTTTTGAATCACATCCAATTGTGTCATGACTCCACTAAAGACAAGTCGTATCACTGCATGAATAACTTTGGAGTGGGTTATCTCTTGCAGTTCATATAATGAATGAGTGTCTGGGTCATCCAAATAGGCAAATGATGTATCAGAGAATTGTTGAAATAGTCAAGATATTATTTCAGGTAACTGATCCACATCTGAGAATGATATTTCTGGTATATGTGTTAATATGAAGAGAGCAGTTCCTGCCTTCCTATGGTCCCTCTACCTCAGGGCCTCAGGGGCAGCAGAAGAAAGACTCTGCTTTCCCAGCTTGCCTAGTATGTGGCATTAGATGCTACAGCATTGTTCTTGCAAACATATGCTGCTTCAAGCGAGAAAAATCTATTGTGTACAAAGGGCTTGACAGATGTCCTCAGGAAGATAGCTTAGTGTAAGTGGTACACCGAAAACATCATTCTCCTTGGAGATCTTCAGCATGACACATTGCCTTCAGTTGGGTGCTCACTGTTGCATGGTTTGCTGTGAAATGAACATCATTTTCACAAATCTCCTGTTATCATTACAGAAATATTTTATAAGACATACACTGAGTGCAACAATATACAAGAAGACTCCAGTCATGCAGAAATATGAGGCTGGTCATAACTTAGAGTATGCTGGTAGTTGATGGTCTTCCTTGTTTGACTATGGAAGATACAGATTTACTGGAGAGAGGAAGAGTAGTCTTTGTCCCCTATGTTATTGCTGCTCCATGAGCACTTGCACCTGGCTTTGCAATGGGGAAGCAACTTCCTATCTTGGATGTACCTAGTTTTTTGCATGCCCTGTGCTTTGCACATCAGAGCAGAACTTGCTGTAAAATATTTTTTGGCATTTCAACTAAGTTAAAACGCATGAGTAAGTAAATGCATGAGTCTGATCATCCACAGACGGATGGAATCTTCAGTAAAGGAACTCGGACAGAAAAGGAGCTCTGTTTAAGAAAAGGAGCAAGTAGCCTGCCAGCCCCTACAAGGAGATCTGAGATCCATGGGAGCCGGGAACTGTCTGCACTAATGTTTTGTGTCTGTGCAGCAGCCATAGTCTTGCAAAGGCTTGCTTCATGTGGGAGTGGGAAGGTGTCTGCAGGGATTTCCAGTTTGTGTAATAAATTGTAGCATCACTTTGTTCGTACACACAAGGATACAAACCAGAATAGATCTATACAGGAGAACTGGAATAAAATTGTGGGTTTCTATTGCCAACGTACATGCTTAGGAGAATAGCAGTCCTACTATACTAGCGATAAAGTAGGAGCAAAGCACCTGGGAAAGTCTAAGGTTGAGGAACAATACCAAATTTTGTAGGGAATGTGAGCTGGCCTTCGAAAGTCCCTTTGTCATCAGTCTGGGAAATGCATTAACATTTGATTTGTTTCCATGTGTGACCCTTGGTCTCCTTGGGTTTTTGACATGTCTGTTCTGAGTTCAACTTCTTCAGCTGTCAGGAAGTCAAGAAACCACAGACAAAAGGTGGATGAACAAGTGTCCAACCTCAGGGGCTCAGAAAGGGAATATGAAGGGAAGGCTGGCATTGCCATCTCAGGTAAACAAGTTCCTATGTTGAAGAGTGATCTCAAAGGGTGCTTCGCTCCTCTACTGCTCTCAACCAGTCTGTGTCAATCTTCTATTATTATTTGCGTTAATATGTAGTTGTAGTAATGTTATTAAATATGCACTGTAAGTATATATCATGTGCAGAGTACAGGGCTAATGTTTCCAAAACCACTTAGACATTATGCAGGAGTAGTTTCTAACCAGGATGGCTGAGACACCAGAGAAAAAGCATTTCTAACAGTGGCTTCTTCTATTGTACTGGGCACTTGGCTTCAGTGGACTTTAACTAGCTTTGAAGGTTTGTGGCAGATTTCTCATTTGTGGTAAGAGGACATGCCATCTTGGTGGGAATATTTTGTAGAACAATCTGTTCACAAAGACGTGTAAAATGTCAAGTGGTATATGGTATTAAATATTACACATAATAGTTTTGTTAGTGCTAATTGTTCTTGGAGAAGTCTCCCAAGTTTCCATCCTATTTTCTGACTCATAACTGGAGAATATTCTTGAATGTCTATTGATGTTCCCTTGAAAAAACATGGAAAAGATTGCCAGGAAGCTAAGTGAACCAGGTAAGCATTGCCTTTGCCTTAAAAAATGACCAAAGTAACAAGAAAAGGCATCGTTATTACCTTTCCTTTGAGGAATTGTGGTGGATATTTGTCCCACTGAGACTTTCCAACATCAATTCACATGATAATGCATTTGGACTTACAGGTTTGCATCCTTTGATATTATTAATTTACGCTGTTGGTTATAGAGTGTAAGGTCAACATACAAGAGAAAATAAAGAATATAAAGGGCTTTCTGAAGTACACATAATACGAGGTCAGTGTGGTTGTGTTTGTTTCTCTTTTCACCTTAAAGACCCTCTAGCCTCCACTTCTAAATGAGTTTCTGAATCACTGGGATTACAATTTCACTCTCAGGTCTTAAATCAATGGGACTTTTGCCTCCAGCTTCTCTGGTGGAGGACATGAAGTCAGGATACATCTACAGTATACAGCTTAACCTAATAAAGAAAAGGAAAGCCTCATGGGTAGAAAAAGCAGCAGCTACATATCATGGTATAACATCCTGACTTAGGATCACATGCAGAAATATTTTCTTCAGTATCTGCTCCCAACAAAGACATTAACTGCTCGTAAAGTCATTGCATGCCTGAATTGACTATAATCGAAGGAGGTGTATTCATGGATGTATTTTGGAAGTGCAGAGCCAGGATCTGTATTTCCAACTTCAGAGGAGTTGTACAGAGCATGAGAGAGAGACAGAATGCATCCTTTGGGATAATATAAAGTTGGTACATGCATGAATCCTTCTGATCCATATGTTTTCATGGCTATGTCTGAGGGACAAATTTGCCTTCTTTTTTGCGAGGCTCCTCTGCAGACTATGTGAAGGTATATACTGTTGCTAAAAGTGCTACTCACATTTGTGAGTTTTGCATGCTACTCACATTCTTTGTTTTGCATGCAGCTTTAGGGAAAAAAAGGAGAAACAGACAGCTTTGCTCTAATAAAGTACCTTTCCTATGTTGTTCTCAGGATACCCAACAAACAGTAAATTAAGACTCACAAAAATGTCCCTCTTACCCTTACAGCCATCATCATATGACTTGTAAAAATGAGGCAGAGAGAACTGATGCCTCTCTGTGATTTTAATAATAATTTTTACTACATTTTTTTTTTTAACATTAGTGGTACAAGAAACATGGATAGTTCATCTCTGAAGGAGGGCAGATAATACTTGTCTCCTTTGGATGTATTCTTCACCATGGAAAAAACATTGGATATAATTCTTGACCTGACAGCACCAATTGGAATTTGCTGCTGGTTTCTGTGAGGACAGGATTTCCCCTGTGGTACAAACTAGTAATTTTTCTGTGAACGGTCACTTACTGTAGTAAGTGTGTATAGTGACTTTGTATAGTCACTGTGTTCGTAAGGATCTTGCATGTGTGATACGAGCATGAATGCATTTTAGTTAGTGTTGCAGTATTTGAAGACATTACAATAGTTAAAATCACGTTAGGATCAGAACCTGGAAGTATTTAATTTGTTTTCAAAACAAACGTGCACTATGCTTTTTTCTTTTGGTTTTTTTTTTTTTCAGTAATACATGATAAAACTTCAGTGTGGTGGAAAAAGAGGTTTCATTTCTTTCTGCAGATGTGGGACAGAAGGTGGCTTCAAAATACAGCCTTGCCCATTTTGCAGCTGTGTGACTACTTCCACTTTTCTGTATTTATCTTTAGAAATGAGATACTATTTAGAATATCATACCGTTGTGTGACATCAATTCTATACACTTAGTCGTAAACCAAATATAAATTGATTTTGCTGATACTGCAAGCTTTATTTTCAGTATACATAGACTGGAGTGTATTCTGTTGAGTTTTTCTTGTGAGACTGGCATCTGTTAATAAAAACGTTTATACAGATTCCTCCAGAAGTAGATGTTTGTAAAGTTTTCCAGTGGAAAAATATGAATTTGAAGTTTGTTTGTGTTTTTTTTTTAGTGTGTACTCATGACTAACAGTGTGTGTGTTTACCATTGTGGAAGTACACATGCGTATTGGGAAATCTGACATTTGTGTTCCAAAACCTCTGTATATCAGGTGGAGGAGGAGGATATTTGTTTTCTTCTTTGTAAAGGATGAAAAATAATCGTGTGTGTTAAAAATAAGGAATATGATTAATTAAGCAGGTATTATGGTGCTGTGCCTGCAGAGCATAGGTAATAGGATGGGAAACAAAAATAAATGTTACTGGAAAGCTCATAGTGGACCATAATATTCTTGCATGCTAGCAGAGAAGTTTTTAATCAGATACTGAAATGATGAGGGTGTCACTGCAGATGTGTGAAAAGAAATACTACTTTCCATTCAGATGATGAAAGGAATGATGACCTGGAATGTCTTAGGAATGTTCAGATTTGGAGGATAATAAGGAAACAAAATACAGTATATTAGCCTGAATACAGACATTTCTGAATATGTTTTCGATTTGCAAGAAAGGTAAAAAACATGGCAGAAAAGTTTACCCCTGTAGAAGGGTAAGCAGGAGGGAACCATGCTGGGGGAGTTCTCCCTGTTCTTACCACAGAGAGGCTGTGGTGCTTGGTGGTCCAAAAAAGAATGAACTGAAGACATGGTGAGAGAGCTGCCCTAGGCTCATTGCTTATTTGGAGTAACAGCAGGTTGTATTTTCTGTGTCCCATAGTTATTGCAAAAATGATCTGTTGTCACACTCTGCATTGCCTAGTCATGCTTAAAATGCAGATTTCATTTATCATCCATAAGGGTGTTGTAAACTCTTGCTACTTTCATTAACTAGCCCTTCCTCTTCCCATATGTTTGAGTTTCACAGTCTTTTTTTTTTTGATACTGTTGTTTGGGAGGAGGTGGAATATGTGACAGGCAAATGGTCAAGCTCTTTTCTAGTGCAGGTGGTGTTTGGCAAGAAGTGGTAGACGTTTATAGGCTGAGGAAATGCAGTATAACAGCACTTCCTTTAAATTTTAAATTACATTGAAATTGATCAGTACTGATGTCTGCATTTATAAGCCATACAGTATTGTTTTGCAGTCTGAAACATTGTTAGATTTTGCTTACAAGGAAATTGCTTCTGTGAAATGAAATGATGCCGTGAAATACAGTTTCTGTATCTGTTTCAAGCATGTAACATAAATATGTCTGTCTATAGCAATACGTAGACTAACTTTCATTCTGCTGATTGCAAATCAGCTTTCTTAGGCTTGGGCTATCTTAGGACATACCTGGATAGGATAGGTATAGATATGTTTTACTCTTGTAAGGTAAATTATTTTCTTTCGAAAGGAAAAGTTTCAGAAGGAAAAGTCTCTTTTTATAATAATGAACAGAAGACTGGAAGGGAAGGCTCAGTCTAGTCTAGTCTCATGTTGTAGAAAGTTAAATCATAAGTAAACCATAAATTGATTATACATCATGTTGCATGTGGAGGGTTTGTTGATTTATTTTTTTTTTTGTTGTTGTTGTTCTCTTTTTGCAGTGACATCTACTGTAAGCCCTATCAAGAGTACCCTGATGTCTTATTCCTGGGATACCTAGTTATCTTCTAAATTCCACACAGGATGTATTTCTGTTCATTTTGTTCCTGTTTCTTCTGAGACTGACCTTCACTTTCAGCAGCTGCAGCTGACATTATTCCCTTTCCTCTCTCAGACCCCTTTTTTCCAAGCTAAGCTAGCCAAACTTTTTGGGGCACTTCCCTGATGATAGGCCATCCCACTAACCATTGTGCTTGGGATCATCAGCTCCTCTCCCAGCTTGAATCCACTTTTCCTGGGCTTGACTGAACAGAAGGGTAGGTGGTACTCCAGGATGCAAAGAGGTTTCATCCCAGCCTCGTATGCTGATATTAAACTGATAGTGATACTTTTCTTGCTAGAACTATCTTGACTGACATGCTGTGTGCCCTTTTTCTAGCTGCATCAGATGGTGCGATAGTCTCTGTTGTAAGTACCACCTACGCTAAGTATTTAACTTGAGGTGCAAGATTACCTGTATAATCAAAGGGGAGAGATGGACATTTCTGCATAGCCATTCACAGACATTTAGGTAATTTCTATTATTTAGTTCAATGTCAGTTATCTACTAAGTGTCATGTCCAAATTCATGTCCTTAGTTTTGTTAACCCCTTCCTAATTTCTGTGGCTAGATCATTGGTGATGATATTATCTAAGATTGGTCCCATGGCTGACCACAGATGAACTTTTAGCAACCTCTTTTATCTGAATACTTTCTTTTCAGCATTACTCTCATGTTCCCTCTAAGGTATCTGTTACTCACCTGGCAACTCTTGTACAAATTGCCAGCATTTGCTGCTTAACTAATAGTTTCCTGTGCTGGATTCAGTCAGATACTTCACTGAGTCCCATGTGGACTTAATCTGGATAGTTTGTTGAAAAATTCACATGACTTATGGAAAGAAAGGCTCCAGTTAGTTGGGCACAGTCTAATTCTAGTAAATCCACATTGTGTTTTCTCCCATTTTCCAAGCACATTGAGGATTATGGTGTCTTCTCTTCCATATTTGTCCTAAAACTTTGTATATTATTGAAGTCGGACTATAGGTCTGACTGACTGGGCAGTTTGAGAAACTTCTCTCCTTATCTTCCTCAAATACAAAACAGTGTTGATCTGTTGTCCTTTAGCATGTGTCCTAGGATAGAGACTGTCTACTTCATTGCAAGATCTTTGGGGTTTTGCTTCTATTTCATTTTAATAATTCTTGTTCTGTAATCCTTTTTTCCTTTAATCCACCATACCCTTGACTGTGTAGTCATTCTTTCTGTTGAAAAGTAAATCAAGTGTTAATTTAGTTACAGATTTTTACTTAGGGGATCTTTAATTTTAATGCTATGTACACATGGGCTATTTGGTGAAGATATGCCCATCACTCGTGTGTGGAAGTAGCCAGGACCAACAGCTATCAGCAGTATTTCAGTGTGTATGGGAAGTTCAAGTCTTTAATACTACACTGTCCTGACGTCTTTCTCCCTTGTAACACTGTAGAGCTGTGCCTGTCTGTCACCTTATTTGGTGGCCCATAGAGAACCTGGGGTTGGGTCACCAATTCCATTTCTATACTGTTGGAGCCCTCCTTTTCCAGACTGATTTTGATCTCTTTTTTTTCTTTAAGTCTATCATATCATTAATATGCAAAACTGCTACAATGTCATAATCATTGCATTTTACCTGAATGCTTTAAAATACAGGCAAGTACCCTTTCAAAGCTGTGGTTTTGTCATGACTGCTTTTCTATCATGTCTGTGTTATTCCTTGGAGATCCATTTTATCATGATCTCTGTAGTTAGCATTAATCATTTCAGTGCCCATACAGCATAGCATCTCTTGATACAAGAAGATTAATCTTATTTGTGTATAATTAGTGATTCCTTAGCCTTTTCAACTGCAGCTACCTTGTCTGTTTTTTCTTAAGACTATTGCTGTAAAGATATTGAACAGCAGCTCTGGAGATTTAGGTTCAACTTATGGATTGGGTTTGTTCTCAAATGTTCATGTGCATCTTGTTTTTTCTGTGCCTCTTTGCCTGTTTCCCTGTGTCAGATCCAGGGCATATACTTATTAATGACTGGCAAGTACTTGAGTAATTTAGTGGCAAATTCTGTGAAAATAGAATCAGAGAATCATAGAATGGTTTAGATGGGAAAGGACCTTAAGACCATCTAGTACCAATATATTTTGAATGGTGAATGCTATTAAGTCCGCATAATGCAAAAAATATTTTAAAATTAGAGAAAATACAAAGCCAATAGTGGATGATGATAGAAAAGTAAGACATACTGCAGAAAAAGACACTGAAAGAACTGTATTAAATGGAGGACTCGGGAGATTTACAGTTACAGACTATAAATAATTGCAGAGATAATAGTATAAATGAAAGAAGGGAATTGTCCACATTCTCAGAAGAAGGAAAGGCATGATGCAGTGGCCTGAAGCTGAAACGGGAAAATCTCAAGTCATTAAGGAGGTGTTTCTCACAATGAGAATAATTGGATGGTGAACGAGAGGGCAGAGCAGCATCACCACAGGTGGGCAATCAAGGCTGTGGGCATTCCATGGACAGATTAAGTGACGTAGATGAGCTTCTTCAGCTGCTACTCATTTCAAGAGTTTACAGAATCAGTCTGTTTCTCTACATCATCTTCCTAAAATCCCACATCCTTCTATGTCTCACAATCACATTGTTCCAATGGGATATCATACTGAAATTCATCTTTGCAGCTAGGATTGTGAGTCCCAGTGGCTTCAGTGAGATGAGGGTCATTCTCATTGCATTTTCCATTGAAATTAAGGGTATTTTCTGCTCTGATTTTCCGAGCATGTCTCATCTCTCTCTGACTGCTGTTTACTCAGCCCTTTTCGACTAGGTTCTCATTATTATCTCTATAGTTGTGTTCAAGAGCACTGTTTATGTTATGTGTAAACATCACTGGTGCTGGTGGCAAATTGCCAAAGAACCCCCTTCAGTTAAGAAAGAGATGAAGTAAAAGATGTGTTTTGTTCTGATACTTCAGCTATGGGCAGTGGTTGAAACCAGCATGTGAAAAAGGTTCAGTATGACCCTATTCTGTTTCTTCTTCCTGTGTGTGTCGCTCAGATTGTTGCTATGTTGTTGACACCATCTTTTTCTGACTAATTGCAGCAGATGTATATAGCTATGCGGTTTATGTAGGTTTTATTTGGGTTATTCAGAATAAAAAAAAAAAAAAAGAAAGAAAGAGGGTCATGGCCTATTGTCTTTGGCTTGGATATGGGAGAAGCCCTTGTGGTGTTACAACATTCCACGGAAAAACACACACACACACACACAAATCCCCATGGGAAAATGCCTGTATTCTTTGTTCTCTCATGTTAGGAGGTTTTTAAGTTCTCTCAATGCAAATAACAAAGAACAACCACCCCTATTTTGTCTTTGGTGTTTTTGCTAGACAGTCGTTCCTGTGACGGGAACAAACCCAGGAAATGCATGTTTCAACACGTGTGAGTTCCCAGAATCTCACATGGCGTGCACTTGTCTACATGCTGTCCGTGAGTGTCACCAAGAGACTGGTACTTGATATTACCCTTGGTTGTCATGATTGTTGCACTGCTCTGAATGAGTAACAAGCAAGGAGACTTCTTGCTTTTAACCTGAGAGTTAGCTCAGAGGTGGGGTAAGGCTCCAAATAAGCAGCCCCAGGGAAAAACTAGAAAATGGGTAGTGCTTTTGTGCTGGAACTGGAAGGCCCATCTGTAGGGTTAAGGTCAGAGCAACGTTCAGTCCTTTGTCAGCAGGCTGTTAGTGGCAGTGGGATCTGCTCTCTTTATTGTTTATTTTTAGGGAGAGAGTTCTCTGGTACGTACTTACATGGTGGTGTGCTCCAGAGGTATCAATAATTCAAGCTTTGCGACAGTTCTGTGAAAGAACTTATGCAGAGGAGACCGAGGGATGGCCACAGGACTGGTTCCGCAGGAAGGCAATTGCCACGTTAAGCTGTCCTAGTTGTTTGTTTACCCACTTCTTGCTGCCTCACTGTGCCATGGAGTCTGTAGCGCTGCTTTATTTGTTTCCACTTCTGAATGCAGTTATTGTCTCAGGAGGTTGTTTTGGATGAGTGATCCCCAGAAGCTGTGCATTTGAGGGGAGAAAGCCTTGGGGCTGAAAAACTGTAAGCACCCAGATCTTCTCAGACACTTCCCAGATGCTCAAACTGGAGCATCTTTGTCTTTCAGGGACCAACCCCTGACCCTGGGCAGTCAAGAGAAGAGTGGTGAATTTCTTCTGGAATTTATTCAGCTGCAATGGCACTTTCTAACTGAGCTCATACCTGAGCTTTGCTTGGATCCGAGTTTTAATGTTTCTAAGGAAATGTCAATATGAGTATCTTCTATGTGGTTTCTGGTGTGCTTTTTCCCATTAGTTCAATTTTAATCCAAATTCTTCAGTAAAGTCAGTATTTTATACATCTATGCTTAACATGAGGGTACAGAATCTATATTTGGACCTTAAGTAGAATCATCTTGCTGCTCAGTCTGAAAGTTAGAGTTTTATGTGCCTAACTGCAGGCCTCTGGTTCAGTAAACATGTCTGATTTTTGCTTTCCACCCCTGTGTAACTGAGCAGTAACAATTCTCAGAGCAGTATCTTGCCAAAGGCACGCATGGCAGCTGCCTGGGTAAAGCTAGCTGCTGTGGTTCTGCTTTTAGTACAAATATGAATGACTTTCTTCCCAGGCTTCAATTTTGGCCAAGGACGTTATATCATTTAGCTTTGTGTTAGCAGCTGTGGAAGTACTTATGTGATCACTTTGCTAATTAGTTTCACTCTTATTTTTGAGTTTACTAATATTTTGGTCTATTACTTCATCGAAAAGCATGTATAATATCCATTAATTGAAACATTCTGTCTGTGTTGCAAGCATATGTGGGTAAGTATGTATCTGCCTGTGTAGGGGAAGTATATAACATTCTGTGTGTGTTCTATGATCTCGAGGTGGATCATCCCAAGCAAAAAGAAAGCTTCAGAAAAGAAATATTTGTAAAGGTGCAGTGTAGCTGCTCCTTGGAAGCCTAAAGTATAATGATGTCAATGGGCAGAGAACTGTCTTTCCACTGTGACAGTTAACTTTTACTGTTACTCTTTTCTAGCTGTTTTCATCATTGCTAAATATTATTATTCATTAACACTGATGATAGTAGTAAAGAAAATCATAAAGTCTTCACCTTTTTTTTTTTTTTCCACAAGTTCCAGTGAGACTTTTATCAGACTTGGGTGTGAGCGAAGACTGACATTAGGATTGCCTTTGTAAGCTGGCATGTGTCTATGTGCAGCTGGAGGTTAAGTAGTTTAAGGGAGACCTACGGAAGAACTGGGCAAGAAAGGCCCCTCCAGACTCACTAGGAAAGGCTCAGATGTTCCTGTGTAGCTCTTGGCAGGTATTTGTCTAATGTGTTTTTAAAGCCACCCAACAATGAAGACTCCAGGCCTTTTTCTGCAACAGCAGGACATTGTTGACTCTTCAGTTTGTTATCTACAATTTTCATCCTAATATTTAAGATGCATTAAGCTTTACTGGGAGAAAATTAACAGTATGCTGAGGATGCTACATTTGTGTTATGATTTGGACAAGAACAAGAGGCCGTGAGTGTATCTGCAAATTTAAATTACACAGTTTTACTCATGGTTAAACAAGCCAGATGCTTTGTTTATTTGCTGTATGAAGAAATTTTCAAGGGCACTTAGCAGAGGTGAAAATTTCAGTTACAGCTGTTCTGTGAGGCAGAAGCAGTCCTAGGATTATGCACAAATTCAGCTTGTGAATTGATCCAAATGTCACTAGGCAAAAACATCACACTAGAAGTCAAAGAATCTGGGTCCTGTGGATAAAATGGTCAGTGTACACACTGCTGTCTGGACTCCTTGCACTTAAAAGTCAAGGTGCAGGCGGGTGATGAAATCTACCCTCTGTTAGCCAGAGGGCAGAAGGCAGAGAGCGGGACGGCAGCCAGCAGCTTGCTCTCTTTCCTTGTGTGCTCCGGCAGTGAGGCTGTCTCCATGCTTGCCCCATTCCAGCCTCTGACCCTGCTGCTGGGGAATGAGCCAGACCCCTCCTAGGCTTCCGCCTGTGCCCTGTGTCTGTTTCCAAGGCAGAGTTTTCCATTAAATGATACTTCTGCACTTGCAGATTAGAGAGTAATAAAAGTCAAACAACAGCTACCCCGGTTCTAGGGATCTCTGCAAACTCTAGATTATTATTTCATAGTGGTTGATCCATGTGGTAGCAGATAGAGTCTTGTAGTATAGTCGCCCACAACATTGAGTCACAGCTGGCACAGTATATGAACATCACTCTTCCTTCTTACTCCCACCTTTTCCAGGCAGTAGCTCCAGCAAGTTCATGTTGGAAGGCAAGATTTCTGTCACTGAAACATGAGCATCCCAAACTATATGTGCAGGGGCAATGTGGTAATACTGCATTCATGGCCAAATTCACTTCTGCATAAAAGTCTTCCCTGTTCTCTTTTCCAGTGGTAAGCCCCACACCTCCAGTTTGAAAGGCAAGACTGGCTAAGTTTTTATAGAGTTTACCTCACCAGAAAGATGCTTGAGATTGTTGTCTTCATTGGTAATGTATGAACAAAATATTTACCTGAGCGCTTGCTGTTTGAAGTGTATCATTTCTTTATGCTCATATTCATTAGATGACTTGACATAAAGGTATATATTCTCCTTCCAACTAAGTTCTCTGATTTGAATTGTTATCAGCAACAGAATTGCACAGGAACGTACATGGTAGGAGGACAGTAGCTCACTATGACCTAACATTGTAATCTAATTTGAGTTTTAAAAAATACATACATATTAACATCCAGCACAGTAGGATCACTGTGTTTTTATAGTGCAGAAACAGTGATCTGCAATATTTTTTTTAAGGAATTTTTGTTTCAGTGTTGTTTAGATTGCCATTTCTAAATGGTACAGCTTTTCAGTTGAATTAATGTTTCTCACCTGTATTGCTTAGCCAAGCTTTGTTTTACTTTGATTTTTTATATTGTTATTTAAATGTTTGAAAGTTTTAAAATCATCCGATGCTGAAAGCAGCTTGTTAATTAACAAATAGTTCCCCACTCTTGTTTCTTGAAACACTGAAGACACAAAAGTGCCTTAATTGACTCCTAATGGCCTAGATTAAGAATAATGGTGTAACTGCTATATCACAAGTTAAGCAGCTCACAGTCTGTAGTGTATTTCCCACCACAGCAGGGATGGGAAATGGGATATTCTGTTACCTCAGCTTTATAGGTGGAGGGATCTCAAGGCATAAGAGATTAAACCTGCCACAGAGCAAGGAGTTTAGGCATCAGCAATTAAGAGCCTTTCTTTTTGAGTGATACAGCTAGAACCCTATAAAGACCTGGAGTACATTCAAGTATGAACCAGATTAGGTGTAATGCATATTAAAAACATGGCCACAAGCTATTTTTTGCTAATACAGTATGCTGCATTGGTATAACCAAAGTTACATTCATAGGAATTTCTTACCATCAAATGCAGCAAAGCTGCAAATCTTGCAAGAACAATAAAGCTGGCTTATGTGTACATTTAGGCCCAGCTACTTGCCCTCTGTGGAGGTTGTCGGAATCCTTCCATTTATATAGTGGGCTCTTCAGTGTTCTCAGATTTCACTCTATTCCTGTTGAAGACATTTCCCATAGGCATATTTTAAGTGAGTTAGGGTAAAGATACCCAGGGGTAGTTTAAAGGATCAAGTTTAGGTTGCTTGTTTAACTCTCACTACAAGCACTTAAGTTCCTGAGTCATATAGGCAGTTTAAAAAACACACCTGGATTCTAATGAAAATCTGAATACTGGTCCTTGAGGCTGATCTCAGTTACACACACAGTGTGGCAGTGGGTACTTGCTTCCATTCTCAGAGGGGAAAAATATTGATTCTTTTTTGTTACTGGATTTTGCATAACTGAGCTGTTTCCTTTACTGCAGGCAAACCGCATACAGTCATTAACTTCAGTTGCTTAACTGAACAATTTGAAAGTTTCTAATTTCATTCTAGCACTTGATATCCTTAAATGTGGTTTTTTTGTGGGTTTTTTGGTTGTTTTTTTTTTTTTTTTTTGTGCCAGTAGATTATTTCTGGCTCTTTAAAGACACATCAATACTGGTACCTTTTAGTAGAGTTTTGCTTTCACAGTGTCCAGCTTATGAATGAATCATGCTTCCTAATTCAATTTTACATAAACTATTATGAATATTGAGAAGTCTTCAAGATATGAAATGATAAATAATATAGGCAATTTCAAAAAGAAAGAAGCAACTGCTTGTAACTAAGTATGTATGGCATTATACAGACCCTAGCACCATGTATTAAAACTGGCTTCTTTTAACATTAGATAGATGTTACACAATAAGGCACAGAATTATTTCATTACTTAGATAAGTCTTTGAATTTCTTTTTGAGACATTACATGTGTTAGTTGTACATGCTCAGTTCTTAAAGGAAAATTCAACATTTATCTAAGTGCAGGTATTTGCCAGACACACCTAAGTTGTCAGAATACTTGCCTAGCGTACCTGGTGTGCCTATACCTCACTTGAAATACCGCATTTTGATTTCTACCTGACTTACAAAATAGTGGGCCTAATTCTTCCTTCCTCTTCTGTGCTGATTTTTATATTTCTCTTTACTACTGCAAGTACTCTCTAACATCTAATAACAGATTTCATTTTCTGCTCTGCACTTTGTATAGTCTATTATTTTCATATAGAGAGTATTATCTTGCTTTTCGATTTGTTTTTTCTGCACTTCTTTTGCTTTCTGTTTGCATAACCTTACATATTTTCAGAGATACGGAGCATTAGGGCACCCAGCTTTGTCGATAGACTTAGAGGGGAGAGAGAAAGAGAGGGGAAGAGAGTGAAAGAGTGGAGTTAAATTCCAACTGTATACACAAAACAAGTAATAAAAATACTTGCTTTTATGTCATTGGTGGTGTGGTAAACAGCCTGGCTGAGGTGCACAGTAAAAATTGGGTAAACCCAATAATGGCCAGATTAAAAAATACATTAGCCCTTATTTGTGCTGAACTATGAATGAAGTGATGTGAACTAAGCCACTCATTAACTATGCTATGTGGTCAAAACTTTTATAGGTTTATTGACGTCTTAAAAAGTGCCATGGGAAGGAGAAAAATAACTGTTACAGCTAAACCCAGGGCAAAAGACAAGCTTAACCAAAGAGGATTTCTGTAGTACATAGGTGTCTTGAACATGACAAATGGCCAGATTTAGCTTTGTAAGACTGCCAGACACAAAACTGGAAGACACATAAGGGTGTCTTGTATGCCTTACAAAACCCAAGTAATTACAGGAGTATTCCTCAAACCGTACGGAAATGGGTGGTTCCTGACAAGAGACAGCCAAATCGATCCTAGGATTTATTAGAAATAAACAATGCCAGAAGATGACTGGATAGCTTGCATAATGCAAAAGGTTTCCATTGTCTCAGAATGGAAGATTAAGTGAAATACAGTGCGTATACTTTGAAATCTAGCATAGAAGCTTTGCAGACATTCAGATCTTCTGGAAAGAAGTTATAGCCTTCAGTCTGATGATAATGTGAATATGACTACATGGTTGGTTGCACTCATGCACAAATTCCTTGTGCCTCTGTGTTCAGCTGCCTGGATACAAGCCAGCTCCAGTTCAAAAGTATGTTTGTGAAGGCCAGCCCAGATCGCTTTGCCTCTGAGCGTGGCTTATTATCTCGGGCACAGTGTCACCCTAACAAGGTCACAAGGGTTTTCAGTTTGGAGCTGTCTGGAGGCCCAATTATATTGGTGTACAGGCAAAGGGAGTTCGTATCTGCTTGTAATAGCTCATTTATGTGCATCCCATAAGAGCTTACCAGTGTCCCAGGACTGGATAGGCATCCCTTGTAATGACGTGGTTAAGAAAAGACAATAGCATGCTCTGGAGTTCTTTTAAACAAAATAGCTTTAATTAAGCAAGCCTGTAAATTACTTGTGGACTGGGTTGTTGAAATAGTTTTAAAGGCCTTGCAGAGGAACGTTGAAGGCTTTTACTTAAAAGCACGTTAACACATGGTTAATGTACTACTTTGCCAGCTTTGTTCAGTGTAGGGCTTGAGAGCACACCTGACCTGGAGGACAGTTTCACCCACCTGCAGCTCTCTGGCTACTTAATCAGCCACAGTCCAGGCTGTTCTAAAGGGATGGCACCGTGCCTGCCACTGGGCTTGGCCACTCACCCCCGTGGCTTCCCGTTCCAAGTATGAGTTTTGGACAGCTACATAGAGAACTGAGCTGGTGGATCAAGCTGGCTAAAACCCAGTTGTATCACCACTGCTAGCTGAGCAGCTGCCTGGATCCAGCTTGCTGTATGGCCACATGAGTGACAGCGCTATCACCAGAGGGTAGGTAGATGTAGGTAGGGAGAAGGAGGTGAGACCAGTCCTTTCAGTGCAGCACTGATTTTCACCATGCTGCCTCTACAATAATCCACACACTTACCATCCTTTGAGTATGCCCATATGGCTCAACATCAAATTAAGGCCTTCCTGAAGCACATCATAGCTCAGGTGTTATGGGTACTGCTTCTGAGTCCAAATCTGGTGCACACTGGATCCAGGCATTGATTTGCCATGAGTAGGAGTAACTGAAATCTAAGCTTAAGTACCACCACAATTTATCTTGACAATATCTGTATGTTACTTTATATATATATATATACACACACACACATATCTTTGTAACACATATGTATATATGTATTTAATTTTACGAAACAAACAGATGGAGTTTTTCCCCCCCATGTTGTGTTTCCTGTGCTGAAATACTGAAAGCTGTAGTAGGTCCATCATAGAAACCAAACCTCCAGTAACATGGTATCACAGAGCTAAATCTTTTGCATGGAAATGACCCAGATGTGTTGGCAGGAAAGTTTTTTTCTCAGATCACCTTAAAAAAATTAAAAAGTTGAATGTATCAAAGAATCGACTTTTAAGATATGACATTACAGAAGAGGATGGAAGGCTGACTAATGGGAAGCAGCTCAACATTTTCCAGCTTTCATGCCTCATCAGTGTTTATTCTGATAGCCTTAAACTTTGAAAAATACTGATTGGTAGAAGTCTAAGATGAGGACGTATAAAATAATTTGGTTTTGATTTAAGAGATGATCTGTTAAAACAAGGCACAGCCTTAATGAAGAACTGTGATTATGATATCTTAGTAGCTAGGAAAAAAAGTCTGTTCTCCAATGTAGTATAATCAGCTAAATATGTTATGACAAGCATCTCAGGCACAATTTGTGATTATTTTTACAGTAACAGTAGTATTCCACTACTGTGGAATAGCATTTAGTTTTTCAGTAAGTATCCCTTGAGGAGTAGGAGGTGAAGCAAGACTAGAATTCACATAATTTTAAGTTACACATTTTTCTATAAATAGAGTGCCTATTAAAATGAAAAAAAATAGAGCACCTATTAAATCTGCCATGGATTTCAGTGGGAACAGAAGTGGGTCATAGGTCTGCATGGAAACTGAAAAAAATAATGAAATTTAATGCATGGCAGTGCCAGCTCAATGCCCCAGATTCTCCATCAGGTTTTGTACTGTTCTTTTTCCACATAGATTTGAGTTCCTGCAGTGATTCTTGATCTAATAGTGTTCATATTTGTAATATGTTTCAATAAAAAGACATGATTAGCCTTGTGTTCTGGATATTGGCTTGTCTCTGTGGGCAACTTCTTTCAGCTTTTATTTTTTATGTCTTACCTACAAGCATAGAAGTTGCATAGTAACCAACCCTCGCTGATAAGGTTGCCTTATATCACTGCAGCATAGTAAAGGTGGAAAAAGATGCATTTAAATCCTGTCAGGTTATGTTTACAGCTTTTACATTATCAAGGTCCTCTACATTGGCAGTGTAGTGCAGGAGGGCCATGGAGAGATGGCGGACTCATGCCTATGCCTGCGTCAGTGGAGGAGGAACAGGATTGGTGGCTGACCATGGTAACTAGGATATTGAATAAGCAAAAAGCCAGATACTAGGCTGACACACATCAAATCCAGGCAATGTCTATCAGACAGTGAGCCAGCCTTCCACATTTTCCATGTGCTACAGTCTGTCACCTTTTATAAAGCAAAACTCAATGACCAATTCTGCACAGAGTCCAGTTCTGCTGCTTACTTGGCTGACTTTTTGTCATTACATCTGGATCAATAAATCATCAATAAGTATTCTGTGTTGCAACCAGAAGCACGGGTTCTGTTTTTTGTACATACAGGCTACAAACAAAATAAAATAGATTAAGAGCTGAAACAATGACATATTCTCCACTATGAATATTGAATTTTGGATAAGATTATTTGGCATGAAAGCCTATTATGAAATCTGAAAATAGTCTAGTTTCTATAGAATTTTTTAGGTCTACACAGTTCTGGTGATCACATACAGACAGGACTGTTGTGGGAGCTCGGTATTACTAAAGTAAATTTTAGATTGCCAAAAGGCCTCACAGAAAAATCATTACATCTGAAGTAGTACCTAGGATATAATATTTTAAATATAAAGATGTGAGTGGTGTTAAAAGGTTATGTTGCCTTGGAAGTATAAGGCCATATGGCTTGGCTTTCCAGATCAAATTATTGATCCCAGTCATCATTACCAGTTATAATCAATATTTTAGTTTTGAAAGATAGCTGCTTGTTGTCTGCATCTAACCAACTGTGCAACAGGAGTACATCACAGAGCAAATTCCTTCCATGAGTGATTGATCCATTTATACTAATATATGAGATTTTATTATTCTTATCTTGCTGCTTGTGTGAACAATTTGAAGTTTTCAATTTTCTTTTATCTCTTCTGAATTGCAGAGACATAACTGACTTAAACACATTGATAGGAGAAAAGTAAGTTAACTGTAAACAAGCCTATCTTGCGTGCTGTTGTTCGTATCTAGATATGAACAGAAACACCTCCTGACAAATATGGGCGGTCTATCCACTGGAAGACTTTTCATCAATATGTGAAGTCTTCCACCCAGCTCCTGGATTAGGCTGTATTCAAGAGAGGAGCCAAGAGGCTAACAGAACATCAACACTCTCCCCAACCCTTGTACACACTCATAAACATAAGAATATAAAATATTTTCTCATTTAGTTTTTTAAGTTTGCAGTTCTTTTGTGTTTCCTTTGCTGCAGTCAATTCCTTAGTGATTTTTAATGGCTTAGAAGCCGTGGGTATTTTAGCAAGGTTCATCTATAGGCCAGTTGTACTAGACATTCCAGTTGATTTCTCTAACCACAGAAATGTAGTTGGCTAGGAAAAAATGTGGAAAAGTAATAGTGAAAACAATGCAATGGAAACTTTCCTTTGCATTTGAAGATGCAATGTGCTACCTGCTTGGCAGTGGGTAGCCTGTTATTTGGTGGCTTAGCATAATTAAAGTCTGAAATGTTTCCATCTCCTGTATCCCATATTCCACATCTCTGGGATTTTGCAGTTTGCTGCAATGTAGCCTAGTCCATTTGCCTGCAGAGTTTTTGTTGTTGTGCTGTGTACTGTGCCAGTGAAGAACCTTCTGCCTGCTGTCACAGAGTCCGAGGCTGCCGTGACTCCTCTGCTATATGCAAAGTGATGACAATCTCCAATAATCCATGTGTTTCAGAGGAGGGAAAAGTGTTTACCTTCCTGGTTCAGGTTCCCATCAAAAGCCACAAAGAAGTTTCCCAGGATCCCATTTGTCATCAAGTGAGGGACTTCTCCATTGTACTCTTGTTCTCATGGCAGTCATTTAACTTCTGTTCATCTAGCACCATTATCCATGTGTGTTGTCACTTCAGTAGCTGATAAATTGGTGTACCATTGTGCTAGGTCTGGCTGGGATGGAGATCCTAGCATCCCATATAGTGCTGTGCTTTGCGTTTGTGGCTAGCCAAGGTTGATAACACACTAGTGGTAATACCCCAGTGTTTCGGCTATTGCTGAGCGGTGCTTGCAGTGTCCAGACTTTCTCTCCAAATGACTCCTCCACCCCAAGACCAGTAGGCTGGGAGTGGGCAAGAGGCTGGAGGAGACCCAGCTGAGACAGCTGACCCAGAGTGACCAAAGAGATGTTCCACACCATATAACATCATGCTTAGAAATAGATGCTGAGGGAAAAGAGGAGGATGCAGGGACATTCCTCATTATGACATTTGTCTCACCAAAAGATCATTCTGGGTCCGCAGGTCCTGCTTCTTGAGGTCTTGGGGGTGGAGGAGTCATTTGGAGACAATGCAACTGGGTGGGCATCTGGCAGCCAGCCCAAGTCAACCCACCCAATACAGTCTTACATAAGACTGTATTTTAAGATGGGACCAACCTGAACAATCTCAATGAGCGTATTTAGCACACTTAGTTGTACAAAGCTCAGATCATCCTCTGATGTTGGTACTTGGTCATTAGTGTAGCTTTTGTTCACCCAGAAAATCAGTACAGGATGAAGATGTCTATGTAGAATGCATTTACAAAGAAACACCAATTTTTGAAGATACGGTGATTTGTGGTTTGCAAAAGAAAATACTAAGGATTTGACACACATTTAAGTTAGTATCATTATTTAGGCTTTACATTTTTGTCTTCCTCAGATCGTGTCTTCACAGCTACTTGAAGGCCTAGGAGCTGTTAACACAGTCAGTAATCAGGAGGGTTGGTCATTCCACTACTAGCAGATGAGATAATGTCAATATGAAAATCAGCTTCAGATTGTATATCCTGCGAAGGATTAGAAGTAGAGAACTGCTGAAGTCCACATGAGAAGGCTATGAGGAACCACACAGAAGGAAAAATTAATTTGAGGTAAGAACAGTTTCTTTCATTTGTTACAGGAAGGACAATGTGTGAGAAAGCAAGGTAAAGTGTTGGAGGATGTTATGAATCAATGCAACTCTCCAGACATCCTTTTCTTGAACAGTACAGTCCTAGTTCACTCAACCATGCAAAATAATAATTAGTCATGTCCCAAACTCAGCACAGACTTGCTGAATAGGCTGTTTACATAAGATCCCTGTAGCAGACTTAGGAGTCACAGCACAGGAAACAAATGCTTCTATAAAAAAATCAAACACTTTCTCCCATAAGAAACTATATCACACCTAAAGTCCTGAGACTAAAACCAGCTGTATGTAGATGCAAAAGTCATATACTATTTCAAGCTAGATCTTAGATAATTTCTGCAGGTGAATATGGCATCAGTCCACTGTGTACAAAAGCTACTAAACTGACCAAAAGATGCAGCATGAAATTGTAGCCTCAGAAATGCCTTGCCATGCATCTGATGGGGTCATAACTTTATTCATCACTATGGCCAGCAGAAGATCGTGGAGCAGCAGAGCACGATCACTTTGAGATCGCCTGCAGGGTGTGAGTACACACACAAGTGACATTTGCAGAGTGCCATGAGCAGTGATGTGCAGTTGCTTCTTACAAAAATGGCAGCAGACAACCTTCTGCTTTATGATGAACAGGTGGTGGGGTTTTGTAGTTTGTTAGTTTCCAAATTGAAGTATTAGAACTTTTCCTGCAAAAAGCACATTTTGCAGCTTTTTCCCAGAGACTGATGAGTGTCAGAGCTGAGTATTTAGCTGGAAACAGGCTTCTTGCTTAGAAATGTTCTCTGATATTTCTTGAGGAAATTTGTGTTAGAGACATTTAAAACCCAAAGCATTCAAGTGAGAGGCTTAACTTTTTCCTGTCTAAATGGGTAATTCCAGCATGCAAAGCCATGCACACACCTACAGTCATGAGTCTCCCTATTCTGCTTTTACAGAGCATCTTACTGGGAACAGGAGTGTGCAGGAGTAAAGCTGATGTGTATTATGATAATATAAATAGTAAATACAGGAATAATCAGCGTCAGATGGGATCCTTGCGCAGCTTTTGCTGAGAGTGTCTGTAGGAACATCACCCCAGTGCAGCAGGCCACACAACAAGGGACAAGGGAGCAGTCAGGATTCTTATAATTGAAATTAACTGGATGTTGTTTCAATTAATCATTCCAATTAGTCTCTCTCTCTTTTCAGTTATGCCTTTCTGTAACTGTGTCATCTGGGATGCTGTGAAAAATTGAAAATGCCCTTATGGTCAGATGCTCATCAATTAAAGAGCTTTCTAATTAGCTCCTGGAGAAGAATTCATTGTAAGAATAAAAGATTTTATAGGTAGAAAGAGTGAGGAGTTGTTTTTATTATAAGACTAATTTTCCTTTCAGTGATAGCATTATTTCTGTTGCCAAAAATAATCTTTAAAAAGCCTTAATAGACAAGAAGGAAACAGCTGATTTGTTTCTATCTAGCAAGGCTTATTCTTGTGAACTCTCTTTCATGATGACTTAGTAGCTGGGATGCAAACAACACAACAGCTTTAAATTACTTAAAAAAAATCCAAAACAAGTATCTAAATTAGTACTACCAAAGCTACTTTTTATGAAGTCAGATCAAGAGGTACTGTTTCAGTTTTTTAATCAATGAGACATTTCCTGACAAAGACTGAGAAAAAAATTATCAGCTTCTAGATCTGGTTGAAATATTTTGGAGTTGCATGATTTTTTTTTAATATATATATATTATAGAAAACTGAATTCTAAGATGCAGTTTCAAAAGTTTTGCTTTTCTCCAATTATTTTTTGCTCTGGAATTTCACACGATACTGAGAACAGTTGCTAGCAGTTGTTTTCCCCGAGGCTGTAGAAGCAAAAGGACAGAAAGCTCTGCCTAAGAGCATGGCCTGACAGATGCTTTCTGCCACAGCCTGTAACCATCTCTAAATCCAGGTGTAAGTATCATCACACTGCTTTGATATGTTAAGTTTCGGTACAGTGAGTTTTCCAAATTTTCAGGGGTGGCACACAGCCACTCAAGCCAGACCTACAAGGCCTGCACACTAAGCAAAGACCTCCAATTTAAGAGCTTATCCATAAACGGAGCTATTCATGACTATGTCTAAGGTTAAGCAGTATGTATATATAGCAAAGTCACCTTCCTACGTGACTTTCAGACAGCAGAGCTGCCCAAGAAGCAGCTTATCCTCCATTAGGAATGCTGAGACAGATCTCCAAAGTTATTTAGTTGTGGTGTTACTTCAGCTAAGGTGATCCAAGGACGTTTTGTCACCTAGATGTAACAAAACTTGGGGAAACGTACCATCTTATGTGTCACTTATATGGTATGAGTAGTTGGTACATATGTATTTTCATATATGTTTATACATATGTAAAAATATATACACATCTATGTATTTTAACTAAGTTATAAGACAACTTCCACTGCAGCTGTTGCTAATGATTTCTACATAAAAAATCTGCAGTTAACCAAAATGCTGAAGTGAGGCTCAAAACTTCTCTATCCTAAGCCTTGTTTGTCAAAGCTTTCTGATACTTTTGCAACCTTCTAGTAAAAATAGTTTAAACAGCATCTGAAATAGTCCATTTTTGCATCTTACCAATTCATCATCTTTGCCACAACATTCGAACAGCCATGGATTGGATTTTCCATGCCTCTGTACTGACAGTATGATTCATTCAATAACCTCTAATATTGACACAGCAGGAGCATCATAGTCAGCTTTTTGGTAGATTATTCACTAAATAAAATACTTCTATATGTAGATATTGTACTTCTGACATATGTTATTCAAATGCTTATACCTTCTTACTCATTCAGGTGAAAAGAACAGAGCAGAGCACCTTACTCACAAAATGCTCAAACGCTGTAACATAAATTTCCTCCAAGTCCTGTCCTCTCAGTAAGATTTATGTAACCAATAATGATTTATACAGAAATGAACCCCATCTCCTTTTCTTATGATTTACACCACTTTCATGTATTCTTGAGGGAGCAAGGAGGAAGATTGCATTAGAACAAAGCAGCATTTGGCAAACGATAAATTGCAGCTTCTCAAGAGCCAGTCATGCATTTCTCTGTTTACACAGTATTCCTGGAGTGACAGTACAATGGCCCTCTCTGTAAGCAGTAGGCAAGTTCACAGCAGTCTTAACTCCCAGACCATACATTCCTTCCACCTCTTTTGTGCTGGCATTAGCAGTTATGTGGCTGCGTTGGGAAAATGAAGCTTTTCTCTTTTTTTGTGGGATAAATGTTCGTTCTGCAACATTAGTGAGCACTCCACATTGCTTTGGCTTATACTGATTGTGAAGCCCATCATTAGTTGGGAAAAATAGGAAAAATAAGTCTTTATCAGTACAGTAAGCCTATATTTACGGCATCCTTTAGCCTCTGTTCTGCATAGGAAAACAAGACCAGGCAAAAGTAAATCAGTCAAAAACGTACATGAATTGCCTAGGTTATCAGGGTGTGCTGTTGCTCTCTACTCCTTTTTCATTTCCAACACCTTCTTACTTGACTGAATTGCCAGTAATACGTGTTTCCTCCTAGCACTTCTCTGGTGTCTCTTCTTTTCCATGTCCGTTCTCTGTTTAATGGCTATTTCTTCTTTCTTTTTCTTAATAAAAAGCTCCTTAAATTCCTGCTCTATCTGTAGCTTCCATTTCTAGCTGATTCTACTGTATAAAATAGGATTCCACAACATCCCTTTCAGGGATGAAGGAACTCCACTATTTCCTTATATCACTGGTAGAGTTTCTGGTACTGTGCAATACCAAACTTCAAAATCTTTGACATATTAGGCTCTGCAGATGGATGACTAGGCTGCATGGTGGTAGTGAAAAGAAAGAAGAAAGTTTGCATCTTTCACTGTGATTAATTGTAGCGATAAACTTCTGGGTATTGTTTCTGGGTACCTTGGTATATTTGTTTAATACTGGGGTAATTTTTAATTTTATTATGCTCCTCTATCTTACGTAGAGAAGATTAAGAGCTAGAAAACATGATGTCTCTCAAAATAAACCTGTTTTGTTCTGTTTTTACATAAGCTCAGAGACATGCCCTCTGTCCTGTTTTGAATGAATTGTGAAATGCCTGCAATATTTATTCTTTTTTTAAACAGAAATATATGTCCAGGGCATGCTACGCAGGGTGTGTTCTGAATCAAATATGTATGGACTGAGATATCAGATACCTCTCCCACTAATGCACACCAAATGTCTCACTACATGTAAAATGCTAACTGTATACACATGGCAGTTTTTAAGCATACTGCTGCAAGAGCTCTTTATCCTAGAAGGTTAGTGATCTTGCATTCTTTGGCTCAAGCTACTCTTTCAAGATGATCTATATTGCCCCTTTCTGCAAGGGTACATTCTGGTCTCCAAATGTCCAATGGCCAGAAGCACTCCTATCCCCTGGCACGTTTGAAGTCTGTGTTGGAGTTAGAATCTCAGCTCAGTGGGGTAGGCTATAGCCAGCCCAGGAGCTAAGGAGTTAGCTTCAGGAAAAACTACACTTCTGCTGTTTTCAGAGCAGGAAAAGGTGGGTTCTCAGGTACAAGGACTGAATCAAGCAATGCCACAGGATCTTCCTTTTATGGTGAGTTACCTGGAGATCCTGGAGGCAGGGATGAGGGAATAGACTTCTAACTGCTCTGCTGATGAAAAGGCTGTGCTTCTTACCTGATGGGGCTGTAGTTTGAATGATTGTAGGGTCTGAATTCCCTTCCCTACAAGGGATGTTGACAAACTTTACACTTAGAGTCCCAATCTTTTGTGTGAGAATATGCCTTAAATTAAAAAGGTGACTTTTGACCAAAATTACCAAATTCAGTATTAGATATTATAAAATTATTTTGTTTGCAATGAAGCAGTCCAAATTACATATTGCCTTCAAATTACAGGTTGCCTCCATTCTTCTTTTTCCTTAGGATCCTCAGAATCATATTCTGATCTCAGCTAGTTAAATCCTTGTTTCCCTTATAGAGAACCCTTAGAGAACAGCATGTTTTGGGATCACCAAACTGGTCTACTTAGCCAACTATATCCCTGCTTCTTGAAGGAGTTTTCTGCAGGTTTTTTGTGGAAGAGCTCTTGTCCAAAACAAAGTACACTTGTGAACACACTCTTCGTCCATCCACTGCTGTGCGTAAACTGTCTCATACAATTCCAGAAACCTGTCCATGACAGATCATAAAATTTGGGAAGTGATTATGATGTACTTTAATAGCCTCTAGTGTTACAAAGGGAAGCAGAAGCCAAGATTTGAAAAATGTTATTTAGCCCATAGTCTCAAGATATTCATCATTACAATAAATGGCTAATACTTGGCTAATACTGCCAGTCTCAGCTAAGAAAGGAGATAAGCTGACTTCACAACATTCCTTTCCAGGGCAAAACTTTCAGAAAGACTCCTCTTGGTTCAAACCAAGAGGTATCTCACAGCAGCCATTGTTGTCATTATTACTGCCACCATCATCAAAAACACTTATGAACTAAACACCAGGTACGTGTGTTGTTTATGGCTATTTTCTTGAGTATTTTGAGACAGATGTGAGGAGCAGTGTGCTGCAGTCTTTTCTCAAATTGCTATGTTGATTTATTTTTTTTTTCCCTGAGGACCACTTTTCCCAAGTAACAAGTGATAGAAAAAGAGGAAATGGCCTCAAGTTGCACCAGGGAAGGTTTAGATTGGATATTAAGAAAAATGCCTTCACTAAAAGGATTGTTTAGCATTGGAACAGGCTGCCCAGAGAAGTGATTGAGTCACCATCCCTGGAGGTATTTAAGGGTGTGAGGATATGGGACGTAGGGACCTCGTTTAGCAGCCCTAGGTTAATGATCAGAGGTCTTATACAACTTAAACAATTCCATGACGCTATGATTAGTGTACTTGAGAGGAGAATCAAAAGCAAAACATTTATTTAAATTCTTTGAAAAGACACACCCTGTATCTTCAAATCTTTATCTGGGGCTATGATATACAATCTATTTTGTGATGGCTAACTTGTTAAAGTACTCACAGACAATGATTAGTGGTAGTGTGAAGCAAAACGTAGTTACTCAATTTCAATTTTACATTACAGAAATAGCTTGTAATATAATTCTAACTGATAGTAAAAATTAATTCAGTAATTAAATACCTCTCTGGAACAAATGGACATATGGGTATTCCCAAAATACATAGTTCAAATTAGTGCTGATCAAGTCATAGTGTCTGCATTTTCTTCGTGTACTGGCACTTCTAATCAACCAGAGCATGGCTCATTGCCTACACTATACAGCTTTTCCTGCTAGGTATCTTCAGTGAATACCCAAAAAGCAGCTGAGAATGCTGTGAAGAACGATTGATGAACCTTACTGCTTCCTTGCATTTTTAAGGACTTTGTTTACAGTTCTCTAGCTCTGACATTAAGGATCCAAGGAATTTTGGAGACAGAAGTTCTTCTGGATCTGAGTTATAAAGGCTTCAAGGCCCATATTGGTAGGAGATGCTACTCAGTGAATACTTCAGTCTTTAGATTTAATTTTCCTTCCTCTAATGCTGCAAAGTAAATGTTGTTTCCAGCAATTTAAACAGCCAGGATCCTCATGCCACTAGTTTATACCCCTGAGGCCACTAGCCACTCAAGACCTCTTCAGCCTAAGAACTTACATTGTGCCTGGCTGGTGAGGTGTCTTTGCTGAAGTAGTAGCAAATACTTTGTAAGAAGAACTGTAGCCTATGTATAGAAGTTTAATTCTCCATAGCAAAGATCCTTTCTGATTTCAGTAGTAGAAAGAAATATAGACAGAGAGCATGTCAAAATAAGCAAAACTGTAGGAATGGCCTTTGCTATTAATAAGCATTTTACTTCTGGAAAGGAAGAGAGGTGGTGCTTACCACTTACTGAAGGGTGTCTCCCTGCAGCTGAATCAAGGTATTGTTACAGTGATGTGCTGGTTTATCTTGCCAGATAGTTTAAGATAGCATAGATATAAAAAAAACCAAGGCACACACTGTGACACCCACTCTCCTGTGTGCCAGCAACTTGAACATAAGCTCTTCAAGCTATGGACCATTAAGTTGCTTATTAACTGTGTAAGTAATAGCTCTGGTTAGCTGTAAATGTTGTTAATTTTCTTTGGGAATGGGATAACAATATATCTGAGCTTTGAATGTCCTTGTGGACTACATCTCAACTACACTTAGCAGGGTCTGCTTTGCTTCTAGTTTAGCTAAATTCATTTGTTAGGCAGACAATTTGCCAAAATTAACTATTGTTTGTCAAGTATTCATAATTGTATAGAAGGAGAGGTACCTGAAAGTCCATTTCCTCTTTAATTAAAATGAAGGATTAAAATTATTTATGTTGATTATTAGTACTAAACTCCAAAGCATGTGGTGGAGGAAGTAGTATCCCCAGTGCATTTTACACTTTGCCTTCTTGTTTTAGCACAGCAACCCAATTACCTTTTCATAACATCCTCTAATGATTTAAAACATTTCATAACAACAACCATCCCTGATCCCTCTCTTTCCCCAAATGTAAGTGAAACCTTTTGCAAAAATGAGGGCTTGACACAGTAAGAGATGCTTTTGCAACTTCTTAATTTCATCTCAAGCAAAAGATGAGCTTTGAAAGCAAACTAGTCTTCTGGACTTGTAAAGAGATTGATTATCTGCTTGGAAGCCATCCACTACACCTTTGAAAGACAATGTTCTCAGTTTGTGCATTACTCTGCCTCATGCCCTCATACGGCAGAATTTGATACTTGCAATCAAGTATCAAACAAGATAAACAAGATGTCCTCCAGGCACAGTAGCCAAAGGATATGGATAAACTTCTGACTCCATTATAAACTGCAGTGCTAAGGGAGATCCTGGGGCTTGTTCCAAAGACGCTAGCAATTCTATTGTGTGGGGCCAGTGGCTCAGGTCTAGTTATAGGCAGTGTCAGACACTAAGTGCACTTGCCTTGCATATCACAGCACCTATTGGCTGGCACTGGGTTATGTGGGGGAAGAGCTGTGGCCCCACTTCAGACTGCTACATTCTAGCTGTGAAAATGTGCCCTGGATTTTCAAAAAGTAAGGTTTTCTTTCTGGAAAAAAACAACTTTCCTGTGTCAGTAGTGCAAAATAATTCCCTTTGCAAGTTCTACCGTTCTGGCAAGTGTCTGCCACTGTGTGGGGCAAACCCACACAAACTATGGCTATGAAATCTCTGAGGATAAGGTGCTATTCATTTGTACAAAATTAATATCCCCAGCACCACCAGAGCAGAGACATTTTTTTCAGAATTTCTAAAGATTTCCTAAAACTTGTGAGACTGCATTTAGCTATATTTTTGTAGTGCCCTGTGCTTGAGATGGGTCCTCTCATTTGAGCATCTCTTGGTTTTGGCTGTCACCTGCCTGCGTGACCTGCATTGCCTAGAGGAAACCTCTCACAGGCAGTGGGATGAAAACTGGTTTCTTAGTCATACTGGTTGTTTCAAAGTTGATTGGTCCACACATTGGAAGCAGAGTACAAGGAGCAAAGCTGCAAGCTACCTTCTGAAAATGACTGGGATTCAGTGGATAAGACTGAGCAGGGCCTTCATTTACTTGTCCCAGCCTGAGAAACCAAGAAGTCTGGCACAAGCTGCATCCAGCCTTCAAGACACTGAATTAGAGTAATCCAGTTTAGAAGTGATCATGCCTGGGTCATTGTGACCATTGTTTATCTGGGGAGAAGGGACGACTCCTTCTCAGCTGGAGGTGATAAAAGGTCTTCTTCCAGGCTTATACAAATATCCTGAGGGCTTAACTTTGTGCACTTTGAGAGCTGCTGTATGGAGGATAAGGCCAGTTGTTTGGCTAGTTCTTCAAAGGGTTTCTACTCTCTAATCAGCACTAACTCAGCCATACAGGCTCCTCTTGAGATCCGCCTTGGAGGCACACTGACGCCCTGGGGGACATCACTGGTGGTGAACATTTTTGCGCATGAGGATGGTATTTGCCTACATGACAGTTACACTGCTCAAAATCTGGGTTATGTTCACAGGCAAGCTGTTGGTCATCTGCACAGAGCTGAGAAGATAGTCACAGCCAGCAGCAAATTGATGTTCCCCTGAGGAAAGGAGGAGAACTAAGGCTATTAATGCCTGACTCACTGTTGCTGTGGCTGCTCCAGGGGCTGAGAAACTACTCCTACCCTGACAGAGCTTGTGAAAAAACACTAGTAAATCCAGTATTACAGGCTGTAAGGTGATTTTCTATGCCATCAAGGGTGTGCAGACTTTCTCCCAACACCTCTAGTGTCCTCTTCCGTAAGTGTTTGCCACTCATCATTCATCTTTCAGTCCCCTGCTCTCCTTGGTCAGCCTGTGGAGGTCGAGGGGTGTCCTGTGTATATACATGCATCTGTTACACTGCTTCTGTTGAAATGTGTATTGTGTTCACTGCTATCAGTCTCCATCACAATATGTTGGTTTTCACCCTGTATTTACTGGACAGCCATTTCCTCTACTCTGAAAGGCAGCATTTCCTGTCCTTAATAAAAGCCTTGGGAGTGAGAAGAGCAGCAATGTCATGTACCACTAGCCCTTTTCCCATAGCAAGTTTGGAACCATAGAGGCAGAGGTGGCTTACCTTATTTCTGAGCATTAACAGCCTTATTAGCCAGCCATAAGAGCTGGATAAAGAGGGTGGTACAAGCAGGCTTAATCATAGAAATTATTTCTGCAACAAGACTGGATTGCTAAAGGTTTGTATAGAAAAATTCTCATAACCTCATGCAGCAAATTGGTATAGTAAGGGTAATGCCTTTTCAACTAAATACATCCAATTCTTTCTCAAACATTTAACAAACCTGTCAGTGTATTTTGAAGAAGGACTGTCTATTGTTCTTGCTGAGAGTACAGCATTTGTTCATCTTCTAGCTGCAAACAGTGAACTAAAGATATGAAAGAAATCTGATGATTTTAACACAGTATATTGATTTGTGCAGTACTGGTATGCTTGGAAAAGGAACATTTTATTCTGTGTTCAGATGCTACCTATAGCAGGCAGTAGAAACATACTTAAAGTGCAGTGTGATTTTCCAACAAGAAAATCTCTCAAGGTTCTGAAAACAAGCTTTTGCATTTTGCAAATATGGAAAACACCCCAAGGGTCAGTTCTCACCTTAAAGTGATGGGAAGAGAAAAGGAGGAAATTAGACATAGTGTTTTCCCTTTGGTGCTATAGTCAGACGTAAATATATACTTTAGGTAGTATCTTTCCAGTTAAGGTCCACAAAAACTCTATGGGACCTCTCTGTATAGGAGATAATGCATGCTCCTAAGAATTATTGCTTATACAAAGGAAAATAATGTCAGCATAAAACAATTGTAATGACACATGGGTACATATGACAAACAAACAAACTGTTAGGTTTTTGACATTCTTTAGTTCCACTTGCTTTATTTTGTAAATAAGTTATTTGTAATTGTCCCTAGTATGTAACACAGCAATGCTCCTCCCAGTCGATTGATACATAAGAACCTGTTGCATAGATAATCAAGAAATAGAAAAGTTAATGCAAATGTTCTAACATCTGTTAAAGGCTGTGAAATTTATTTTAGGCAACTTGAATGGCTCTGAGTATGTTCAGTAGGACACGTGTCAACTTACAACATGATCTGGTTGGGCTCCTGCGGAAATCAGTTAAGTGAGTGTTTTCTTCAACTGATTCTTTTGTAAGATACTCTCTGGTTGAAAATCTTTGATCAGATTAGTAAGCATAGCTAAAACCATAATTCATTACAGTCTTTGCATTTGCTCAATCCTTGAAACAGATACAGGCATAAATGTCGATTTTCACCATTGCAGGTTAAGGAATGGGTTGTCTTTCTTCAGCATGGTTGAATGAATGCAGCTTTTGCATGTAGCCAGTGTATCAGTGAATTACACTAGTTTGAAAAGAAAGAAGTATACAAATGCTTTGTTTATTTTTATCCCATTCAGAGTCTGATTGCTCTTAATAACACCAAGATTATAAAGGGGGTTTTTGGACTGTTGATCAAAGCACATGGCATGCTTCCTAAACTGGAAAATGAGAGGTAGAAAAAAAAACATATGGGACTGGGAAAGATTTGGAAAGATGCAGAAAAGGACTCTTCCTTTCACAGAGAAAGAATCTTTGCCAGTTGTTCTTGCTGAGTTGTTCTCTGTTCAGAGTGTTTATGTAAGTGTGTATTCATGCTTGGCAAGGTAGGACATGGCAAACCACAAATAACAAAGATTCTTTTGGAGCAAACCCCTTTAAAGTATGTGGCTGATGATATGCTACAGGACACAATTTCTTGGGCTGAGAGAAATTTCTGTGCTGAGTAAGTTTTCTTATTTCAGTTCTTTCGTGTACTAATGATTTTCTTTCTTGGCTGACAATATGGTTTCAAAGTGGAATCTTCAGTGAATTCTGAGGTCATTCTTAAAAGACTGATAAGGTAGAATAGTTAATTAGAATCATAGATTCAACTAGGTTGGAAAAGACCTTTAAGATCCTCAAGTCCAACCATTAGTCACAGTGGCTCTTGACATTTCTAGAGAAGTCTGGCCTGCTTAACAAGGAAGACATGACAGAGGAACTACAAACTTGATTAGAGAAAGACTTGGGTCTATCAGGTATCAGGGAAGAATAGGTCATTTGGTGATTATGTAAATGTTGTTTACAGAAGTTCTGTGTGAGTAGGACAGTATATCAGGGAGAAGCTTTCTCCCAGAAATCTGTCGTGGGGGAAAGGAGGCAGCACAGGAGGATGTCAGCTGCATAAAAATAAATGACTACTCTTGAACAACAGTTAAATGACCAAGGATATAAGCTGAGTGACGTAAGTTTAGTTGCAGCTACCAAAACAGATGCTCAGTATAGATCAGACTGATCTGGATTTTCCCCCTTCTATAAAGGAGAGGAAAATGCAGACTGAGTCCTAGTGTACCAAGTTTTTAGGGTAATTTCTTCCCTTCCTACTTCACTGTGAGTTGTTTTTTTAAACAGCAGAGTGCCCAGATCGCCTCAGGCTTTGAAGATAGGCTAGCTGCCTTCATGAAGTTCGCCCTGACCTAGTGAGCTAAACAGAATCCCCTATCACTGCACTAGCAGTGCTTCTCCTTGAGCCTGCGTGGGGATGGACAGGTTGAGATAGCGGAGCCCTACGCATTTCATGTCTTCTCATGGGGCTTCTCCAAGAGGCTGGAGCAAAGTTGCACACCTGCTTCCAGGCTCTGTGGTCCACTGCTTTTCCTTAGCAGTCTTTCTTCCCTCCACAGATACAGGCATCACCCATTTTAACTGTTAAAGCAGGATAGTGCATTGGCCAATTCACCCCCTAAAGTAATTTATTTTAGGAAAGCTAAGGCAAATAAACTGAGGGTGTGAAGTGTTGAATTAAACCATGTTTTACTGCTGTGGAAGCTCCCATTCAGGTTTAACATTATTAGACTGAAGTAGCATTCTCCTACTCAGGGAAAGGATAATTTACTGTGATCCAAGATCAACTGTGCAAGAGTGCATGGAAGTCCTCACACAGGGTGAAGGGTTATTGATCTTAACTTATACTCTGAACTGATATATTTCAACAGTCCTTGTGCGGCAAACCCACACTAAATGCCACAGAGAAGTCTGGTTGAGTTTTTTGATTATTACTTTTGGTAGTGATGCATTTTTAAAAGATAAACAAAACCTTCTCTATCAATCACCTGCTTAATTTGAGTGCCAGTGTCAGGCAGTTGCTTTCATCTGTTTTCACCCTTAGTACCTGTCCCCACACCAAATCACTCTGCAGGAGTCTGGGAGTAAGTCAGTCGCGAGCTGGCACAGGGATATTTTTAATGTGAAAAAAAAACCCTATCCCAAATTCTGAATGCAAGAGCTTTGTGTGACATTCTCATCTGGTCCATTTTACTGTTCTGCCTAGCTGCTGTTACATGTTATGTCACAGGTTTCCTATTCTCTTTAGTCCAGGCCTCAGCGGATTAATGGAGCTATATGGCAGTGTGCAGATTTCAGGCCTGCAATTGCAACCTTTTTGCGTGAGGGATTATTTTCTATTTTGGTGACTTGAGCCACCAAACCAGGGGTTTCCCACCCCATTTTTGTGTGTGTGTGTATCCCAGTCCTGTAAGTCTAGAAATTACATCCACATGGTCCCCATAAGCTAGGTAAAGAGCCTTCTGGCAGGAGGATCAGTCTTGCTGTGCAAGGTGTCTAGTTTCCCTAGGAAGCATTTAGGCATTCACAGATTGAGAACCCCTGCAGAAAACCCAGTGGCACAGTACATGCCTCAGTGTCTCCTTTAGTGCCTGCTTTATTCGATAAGAGATTTGTTTACATGGTTTAATATCTCTAATTAGTCTGCCTTGTTGCTGAACTGCTGCTGTAGTTTGCATTAGAATTGTTCTTTGAGACTGGTAACTGAATACATTTTCTTCAAGTATTTACTGCTCCTTATGCTTTATGTCCACATTTCACGGATCCCTGTGCAAAAATATTAGCTTTTGATTGGGCTCAGCAGGTATCCCTGTGACCAGTCTGACCAGATGTCTTCCTCCTCTTTGTTTTGTGTTCACAGATCAAATTGATCTCACAGAATCAAATGCTGCCAAGTGGTTTGTATTAATAATGCATTGAAAGCCACAGCCACATCTGATGTTTTCTTCTACTCTTCAGGAAAAGGATTATTGTAAATCTTGAATGTTCCTTTCGTTCCTCCAGTTGGAGTGATCTTGAGGGCTCTTGAGGTATTTGAGGAAGGCTTACAGGAATGTAAATGGGCTTTTCCAAAAATAAAAAACATCCTACTTTTTCAGTTAGTTCCAGAGGAGCATGTCTCCTGCCATGGAGGAATCCTGCTTCTATATAAAAGGTTTGGAATAACATGCTACCTAGTGGATTAAAAATGGATACCACTTTCAGTTAGATTAGACAATGTTATGCAGGATTGGCTCCTCTGACATCTTTCTATTGTTAGGATTTGTTTTTTTCCCTGGGTCTTAAAGGAGTCAAAAGTTGGAGGTTTTTCGTCTCATCTCCATAGTGGAGGTCAGCAAGGCTTTGAACATGCTTTGTTGCTCTCTAAATTTCATTTCCCTTTGAAAATCTTTGTCATTGAGGAAACCAGATTTAAACTCCTTTGCTGTGGTCCCAAGGACCTTAGCAGTGATCTGAGGTCCTGCAGTCTGGCACCAGGAGCAAGGCACCAGAGACAGCAAATAGGACATGGTTATTTGAAATCCTGTCTATTTCTGTTCAACCCAGCTTTACTGGATGGCCTAACAGTCTGCACAGCGAATGAGACACCAATGCATTTGCCACAGAATTGTAGAATCATAGAATGGTTTGGGTTGGAAGGGACCTTAAAGATTATCTAGACTCTTCTACTAGACCAGGTTGCTCAAAGCCCCATCCAACCTGGCCTTGTCCTAGGATCCCAGTGTCAGAACTTTTTTCATAACACACTGAGTGGCACAGTTAGTTACAATAGGACGAAATGTTGAGGGTATCTTCTCTTATACCTATGCTAGACCATACCTATGCTAGACCATCGCTGTTAGTGCTCTCTCCTGGCAGCTGGAAGATGTGGCTGTGGACTGGTATCAAGAATAATTGTGCTCTTAGCCCAGTGGAAATGGTAAGGTAAGAGGCAATGCATCACCAAGTTGCACAACATCTTTTTTTCATTCTCTCTGGCAGCAAACCCATGCTTAAGCCACCATGGTCAGCCTCTGAGAGTTACTATGAAATATTTTGAGCTACTTCCTATTCAACATGTGTTTCTTAAGGTAGATTTATTTGAACAAGATCTCATTGTTCTTTCTGCTTTAGTTTCTGTTTTTTTCTTCATTTGTTTTCTATTTCTTTTCCTCTCACTGAATTGATAAATGTGATGCATACTAGTATCAGCTGTGCAAGTCCTTTCATTTCTTTTCCAGCCTATAATGCAAATATTACACCAGATGCTGGGTCTCACATCCCTCTGGCCACATCTGTCTCTATAGGTCCTCATGAGGCAAATGTACTTACTTAGGTAATTATCTTGGGTTTGCGTTTCTTTTTTTTTACTTTGCAATCCATTTGACAGTACTTACTTCAAACCTCTGTCTGTGTAGACCGCTTCATAACTTCTGACACAGTAAGAATCAAAATCTAAACAAAATCTGTTGTGGACAATGGAAGTCCATCCTAGAAGGCAGGCAACATGCAGTTGTAGTTAGTTGGGTTTAATGGCTTTAGATATTTTGGTAGACTAACACTTTCACACCTGACATTAGAGGCTGTCTGTGGAAACTGATAAGGCATTGAACTACACATCAAAGGAGTGAATGGGCCATTTGCCAGTTTCATGAATCAGACATCAGCATCTCAGAAATGTCTACATCTGTATCCTGGGGAGACCTGCAAGAGTAAACTGTGCTTCCTACAGAAGAGAAAATTGTAACCAGTGACTGAGAGTCAGCAAGCTCTTTTGAAGTTCAAATAAATCTTTACATTCAATTGGTTACACTGGTGCATCTACGGGTGGATGTTTGACTAGGTCAGTGGTCTCCAGCATGATTTCTTGGCTTTTGGAATACCAACCAAAAGAAATGTGAAATTTCTGGTTTAGTGGGATTATTTTTTTTCTCATTTTGATGGCACCTAGCACACCTACAATGCTATTGCACGCAGTTTCCCACATATACATTGATTAAAATCTGCTCCTGAATCTCTGTAACTGGAGATACCTGGTGGATCCCAGTGGGAAGGTTCCTGAAACAGTCTGAATGTTCCCCATGCCTTGTTCTATCTTTTGTAATGTATCTATCTCCCTTAGGAATGAGGCCATTTATGATTCTGTGTGTGATTGATTATTTTTTTTTTGTGGTGCTGCATGCACATCTTCAGAGTATGTTACAGATGGACAAAGGAAACCTGAGGCTGATAGGTGTAAGTGGTGGGTAGAATCCTTGGTCTGGGGACCACACACTGGCATGATAGGGTAGCAGGAAGATGAAGGGTGTGAAATAAGTTGATGTGCTGATGGAAGGAGAGATGAGCAGCAAGACTGTAGTGCAGGGGAAATAACAGACAAAAGTAAGAGAGACGGGAAAAGGAAAGGACATTGTGAGCACTTGAATGCATATAGTGGCTAGCTTTGGGGGATAGAAAATTGAATGCTAAGGAAGAGAGTGAGTTATGATAAGCTAGAAAGTACAGAGAAAAGATAATTCTAGTGTTGGGAGGAGGTGCTTTGGGAAAAGTGAGTGAGTTTTGGCATGGTGGAGAATAGAAGAATGTATGTGTAATATTGTATTTGCCCTGTCAAGTGGCAGGAGTTCTTCAAGTCTAAGAACACCAGCCAAAATCTATTACTGGGGAGTTAAGTAAAAGTACTGTTCCGCCAAGAAATGTTCTGTCAGTCCACATTGCATCCCACTGCTGTGATAAAGAAATGCAATTTTTACACAGAATTGTTCAATAAAATATGCACCTTATTGTGACAACACGATTTTTAATGATCCCAAAAACGATTTGCTGGAGGAAGATAGATTTTAAAGGAAAATGCTGGGAATATCATGGGAAGGTGGAAGAGAAAAGGGAAATCATCAATATAACTTTCAGATTATCATTTTTCTACCCTGTTCAGTGCTTACCATACTCCACTCTGTAGATAGAGAGACTCCACAAGGCCAGGGCTCTTCCTGAGTCACTTTGAAGATGTAAGTGGCTTGTGAACCTAGTGCTGGGTCTTTGCACACAGATATATTTTAGCCTTGAGGCATAGCTTATGCTAGAGTGAAGCATGAATATTAAAGCTAGGTTTTGGCACAAGGGTTTCTGATCTAAGCGATTGGGGTTACAAGGAAGCTGGATTTGCTAGTCGCCAGTGATTTCTTGTACAGAGTTTACCCCTTTGGCCAGGCCTTTGCTTACTAATGAGATCATTTCTGTAGCAAGACCAGAATGCTTCATTTCTCAGGGAATTCAAACAACTACCAACTTTTATAATAATGCAGGTTAACTATCAAGCCAATGAATGTCACTTAAGTTCCTACAAATGAATAGAAAGGGTAAGCTTTCTAGATCACCTTCAGAAAGGCAAAGTACAATAAGGAGACTGAGTTTCTTTTTCACACTTACTCTAAAATGACCATAAACTGGATTATACAAATCAGTCTCAAAAATATTGGATAATATGATGGCATTAGATTTTTATATCTTAGTGCCCTTTACTGTCTCTGCTCAAAGGTGCCCTGAGGCATTCCAGAGGAGATTTCCCGCAAAACAGAAAACTGGATCTGATAAGCAAACTCTCGACTATAAAATATGTGAGGACTTATCCCTTTCTATAATCCTCCTTTTAAAAAAGCAGGGCACATTAACAGTAACAAAAGTATTAGAGAGAGAAAAGCAAGACCATGAAAATGGCTCAGGGTGAAAAATCGAGCTAAAGAAAGAACAGGAACAATTCGAGTCTGTTGTGCTTACACTGTGTGATGTTCCTTTCCTGTTTACACTCGGGGGCAGGTGTAAGTACAGTGCCTCATCAAAACACAGTGAAACTACTGAAATCAAATGTGTAAGTAGCGAATGTTGGACAGCCTAGCACTGAACAGCATAGGATGTCATTTTTGTAATCTGAAACCATGCTGGGACATTTTTTGCTATTAAAGCAATGTTACCTGTGACCAGCTTTGCAGAGAAGTCTGGCACTGATCCAGGTGGTTACGATTCAGTTTCTCTGTGTTCTGATCTGTAAGAATGATGGATACCATTACAGGATTACAGGAGATGGATGCATTTCTGAGACAAATTAGAAAGTTGAACTGGAGCTAGCAAAAGCATACTGTATTCCTTGTGTGTTTATTTATTGAGAAAGATCAATTAAGGTAAATACCCCATTGATTCCTGTAAAGAAAGCAACTAAAAGTCTTTTTCTTCCCTCCTAGACATGTAGAAGACCACCTTGTGGTTGATAGCACTGCCAAGGCAGATCTGCATGTGTTGTGATAGAAATGTTACGAATGGTCAAGTGTGGTTCTGGGAGCAGCAGCAGGAGAAGGGCTATACCTACAGCATATGTAGATAGATGGCACCTGGATTAGCATGTCATTGGGACTGCAGCACCATTATGTGCAGCTTCTCAGAGTACGCAGCATGGGAAGGCAGCCAAAAAGAAGGAAGACTCTACTTCTAGGCTAGAATACAGAGTCAAGCCATTTAAAGATTATGGCAAAAGGCAGACAAACATGAAGGACAGTGATAATAATCCGCAGAGGTGGAATGAAGAGGCAGATTATTGTTTTACAATGGGTGCAGAAGAGCAGACCAAAGACTTGGCACGTATTTTCCAAACTCAGAGGAATCCAGTGCACAGGAAGAGGACTCAATAGCTAGCATCCCTTATCCTCCATGTAATTTGAGGGAGTTCTTGGCAGACACTGGGATACAAGTAAGTCAGTGTCCCTGCTGGGCAGGCCACTCAGCCACAATTGACTTGCTGATTATAAGTAAATGGATATAAAAGAGTAAAATCACTTTTGCTTCAGTTTTCTTAAAAAAAACCCCAACAAACAGAACAATAACCCTCACCCTTGTCCCCCTTTAAGGTCTCATGTTGAGATTTGCTACTTGGCTGCTGCAGTATTGCAAACACTATTTCTTGTATGCAAGACATTGATTTTGCCTGTAATAATGTGTAAGTCTGCATGTAGACTTGCAAAGAGTCTGCTTATGCCAGAGGTCAGCAGTGAAAACGGGTCTTCCTGGCCATTGACGAGACTGCAAGACTTGGCTTCCTGTGTTTCCCAGGGAATCCAGAAAGCCTCACGCTGTTTCTTAGTGTGAAGCATTTGAAATCCTATCATCCCTGGAACTCTTAGAGGCAAATGTGGGGGGTGATCTCTTCTACAAAAGCACCTTTTCTAGTTTGGCAGGTTTATTCCAAATCAATTGACTATTAATTTGAAAAGTTTCATTACTAAATGGTCTGGAACTAATTCATCTCTTCATCTCCCTGGATAGTACTTTAAAGACAAAACAACTTTTCATCAGGATATTTTGCTCCATGGTTTCAAGGCAGCTGCGTGTTCAGAGTTCAGGGTGGTTTCTTTTAATTTTGTGGAGGGAAATACTATGTTGTAAGAACTGGTCAGCTCTCCAAAGCAAGAGCTGGGCTTCTAGGGAGTGGCAATGCTATTACTGGTTTGTCCTACAGACAAACAAAGCACTGCTCTCCTTGAAAGGGAAAGAATAATATTTCTCTGCACTTAGGCCAGGACCAATCTTTGCTGTCATAACCTTTGCCAAGGTAATAATAATAATGTATAGAACACTGTATCTACTGATACTACTCCAGAAATGTTCTTGGGAGTCTGCTGTGGTAGGTAAACTGTAGTAGAAAAATAGTTATTCAAGAAACAGCATCTTGTCTGCAAAAGGATTTGTAGATAAATGTCTTTTGTTCCCACCTTCACCACCCACTCCCCACACACATACTTTGCATTTATATTGCATCTTTTTATGTTCAGCCTTGTTATTTCAGCTCTGACAAAGGCCCTTGGGTGGCCAAGGAGTTGTATGAACACGCCAAGATGACCTGTAGGTTCACTGACCCATGTCATTTACGCAGTAAAGCAGAAAGTCTGTGGAAAAGCAGGTACCCACATGCTTTTCCCACGTTCAAACAGTATACTCAATTTTGAGCGTGAAAGGATGTACCTTCAGTTCTAACTTTGAAAGCCTGTGGCTGATTTTGGTCCCCCTTACCAATTTGTATGATTCCTTTTTTGGAAGTGGGAGGGAGGTCTCCAAACTACTTTGAAACTGCAAGAAATACTGCCTGGGCTGCTGTAAGGTCTGTCCTCAGGGACAAATCCAGGCACCCCAACTTCAAGTCCCAAATGGGGCTGGTTCACAGGTCAGTAAGTAAGGGAAGACCACTGACTTTGAATAAGGGATTTATCGTTAAATCTTGTCCCTGATATACTCTCTTCCCTTTGGTTGTTTAATCTCCAGGCGATCATTCCTATTTCTGAAAATGTGTATTGCCTCTGCCTCAGCTGAAATGCGCACATTTGAAAAATCAGCGCACAAGGCTTTTCTGCTTAATCTGGCCCTTTGAAAGCCTCTGTATGGAGATACAAACTGATGGTATCAGAAGGATCAGGAGGGTCCTCACCCTCCACTCCATAGTGTGCACTTCCGTCAACATGCAGTTTGCCTAACCTTATGAAAAACTGTGGTGCTTATATGGTTGTGGCATGGAAAGACTGCTGCAGAGAGAAAAGCAGATACCTTCTCTTGCCTGTCTTTATAACTATCAAGGCAGTGCTGTACTCAGGGATAATTTCTAGGATTGCACACATACTGCTTTATAGGTTGTTTTAGGTGAGGTAATTCCTGGGGTTTTGTATAAGATATTCTTTAGTTCTTCCTTCTGGTGCCTAAAATAAAGCTCTGTAGTCTGAACAGGCTTTATTTGTAGATTATCAACCATTGTCTTTCAGAACATCCCAGTATTGTTAATGTATTTCCCTTGCTCAGAAACCACACTAAAACTCACCAGAATTGATTGCTATGAGTCTTCCCCCCGTTTCTCATCATAACTTGTCATATTAAGTTCAGCCAAAGTTTTTCAGATCTGCCTGTAAGATTATACATGTTCACAGTAAGAAAGAAGCTTGTATACTTTGCTGCAAAGCAAGAGTTGTTGGGGTTTGGTTTCGTGTTTTTGTTTTTGTTTTTTTTTAATGCTTAAAGGAAGATACTGTGCTGCATACAAATGCCTTGGTTGTCCTGCAGCAGTGTTCTTGCTATTAAAATAGCATCTTGATTTCTGAACTCTAAAACCCCGTGCTCTAGGCAAAACCAAGGATTGCTGTTATAGAGCTGTCCTCTGGCCAGCCTCCTATGGCAAGAGTCAAACATAGTTCTTGGTCATTAGTTTGACAGCAAAAAAAATAAATACAAGCAGAAGTCTGCAGAGATTGTAAGGTCTTCCTTCTTTTGTATTGGACATAACAGACGAAGTGAAAGGTGATAAGCTTAAAACCTTCCCCTCCCAGCCCTGCTGCAGTGATGGAGATTATGTAAGGTCCTGCATGTGGATTTTGTCAGGTGTGTAACAATACATATATCTCCTTGAAGGAGATAGGTAATGGCAAGAGAAAACTGGAAGGTGACATATCCATAAACTCTACAAAAATTGCTAATCTTTCGCGAAACTGTAGTCAGCCCTAAAACCAGTTGTGTTCCACTGCAGTAAAAAGAAATGTCCAGTGATATGTGATATATCCATATCTAGCTGCTCAGGAGGAAAGGGTACGGTATTTACCTAGAGACCTGTAATGTACCTGGTCTGGAAAAGCTATTTGCTTTAACTACAACTTCAGTGTTAAGGCTGCACACCTCAGTTAATCAACTGGTTTGCAAATGTGCCTCTTATAAGGAACTATGATGGTCCAGAACAATGTGGTTTTCTGAACATGTTGAAAATCATGGCAGGTGTACATGTTATCTGCTGGCAGGGTAGACCTTAGTAGTTATACAAACATCTAAATTCATAACAATTAATTTAATCTTGTGTTATATGCATTCCTACCTATCATATATGTCAACAAGCCATAATCTTAGGCTACCTGCTTAGGCTACCTGCTGAAAAATTCAGTGGCTTATCTCTTTGTCCTGAAATACTTAATCCACCATTCTATTGCCACTAAAATAATTATATCAGGACTCAGTCCTCCATGGCCTAAACTCATCTGTGCTGCTTGATAGCTCATGCAACATTAAATGTACAGATGGATGCTGGTGTCCAGGTTTAGCATGCTTTATCTTTCATACCCAAAGCTGAGATGACTCTCGGGGTGGCAGACTGAAGACCAGTCACACTGCAGTCTTGAATTAATAAAGTATGGGATGTGGCAAGAGTCTAGCTTTGATTTAATCACCAATGTTGAAATGTACCATTCTCATACAGTGATTTGCAATTGGGAGTCAGATCAAGTTAGCTCTGACAGACTTTGATAGCCACTTTCTTTTAATAACACTGAATCAGGAAAAATTCTTTCCCTTTGTCTGCCCTGCCGCAAACAACTGGCATCTTAGGTGACTGGTTTATGTCTCCATAAACTTTACTACAGGGAGGGAAGGAGGAGGATGAGTATACTGTTAGCCTTTCCTTGCACAGCACTCTGAACTGCAGAATGATCTTTACTGCAAGAGCACTGGGCAGATGAGCAGTGCTAAGTTCACTGCTGTCCAAATAGTAGCTGAGGAAGTGGTAACTGATAAGAAGGTTGTAAGCATTTAAATGAAAGCAGTGAACAAAATAGGTATTATAGGTCAAGTGGGCAACTTGCCTTTCTAATTTTCTGGGTTTAGTTGGATTGCCTTTGGAACACACAGCCTGTAGATGCACAGGTCATGTTGCTGTGGAGACTTTACTATCACAAACACTGATCCAAAGGAAGGCATTTTCCTAGCAGCTCTTCCTTTCATGGGAAGAAGGAATTTTGTAGCTACATACTGGGCAAAGACCATTTGAGTGCGGGATCAGCGTTGGCTCTGTGTGTGAGTTTTTACAAACCGCTATATCTTCCTTGCACACAGAAAACAGGACTACTTTGTCTCTGCTTCCACTTTTGTGTTAGACTGTTAGCTAGGGATGGTTCTGTAGCAACAGGAACAGTGGACTGAGTCCTGAGTACAGTTTCTAGCTCAGATGTCATTTTCTTATAGAAGACAACCTGGCATTACACATCAAATCTAAAACCTGTAATGTTTGCGTTCTTGAAGAGTAACGTGGCAATGAAGCCCTTATGTTGTGCCCTTAAAACATCTCAAGGACAGAAGCACCAAATCACAAGGGTTGGACGAGACCTTTGGAGGTTATCTAGTCCAACCCCCATGCCAAAGCAGGGGCACCTAGAGCAGGTTACACAGGAACATGTTCAGGTGGGTTTTGAATGTCTCCAGAATGAGAGACACCACAACCTTGCTGGGCATCCAGTTCCAGGGCTCTGCCACCCTCAACATAAAGAAGTTCTTCTTCATGTTGAGGTGAAACTTCTTGTGTTTCAGGTTATGGCCATTGCTCCTTGTCCTGTCACTGGGCACCACTGAAAAGAGTCCCTACTCATCTTTGTGGCCCTAATGTTAATGTTGTTGGCAAAGGTTTAAGGTACAGTCTTTCCCTCTGTGCATGACATTGAACTCTCAAAAAAGTTCAAGCTGAGGTTAAGTTCTCTGTTGGATATATTGGCTAA